>NW_028234405.1:40789818-40794818 GCF_977035675.1 Penaeus japonicus
TAATGATGATAACAATGACGATAATGGTAATTATAATAGTGATGATAATAATTATACAGTAATAATAATGATAACAATTATGCAGTAATGGTAATGATAATTATTTTACAATAATACTATCGATTATGAAATTATGCTGTAATGATAGTGATAATGATTATGATAACAAATATAATGTATCAATAATGATAATAGCCATAACGATAATAAGAATGATGATAATATTCCTCCGTATTGCAGCTTCACATTAAGATAAAAACCCTTTAGTTCTCTCTCTCTCTCTCTCTCTCTCTCTCTCTCTCTCTCTCTCTCTCTCTCTCTCTCTCTCTCTCTCTCTCTCTCTTCTCTCTCCTCTCTCTCTCTCTCTCTCTCTCTCTCTCTCTCTCTCTCTCTCTCTCTCTCTCTCTCTCTCTCTCTCTCTCTCTCTCTCTCTCTCTCTCTCTCTCTCTCTCTCTCTCTCTCTCTCTCTCTCTCTAAAAGTCACTGACCGATTCCTGTGTTGTCTGAATAGTGAGGCTCATCCTTTCCTCGGAAAAATGATATTGTATAGCGTAACATTCTTAACTCATTTATAAAGTTTATATATAATTTTCTCCCAAAAGAAGTCGTCTATCGACGGTTTCTTGCATGCAATAATGATTCTTTTTCCTGGGACATATCTTTACAGCGTGTTTTATTTCTATTCATAACAGGATTCCGTAATAATTGAAGATCCTTTGTAGATCAAGTTAGAAAAGGGCAGGTAAGTGACTAGAAAATACCTACTGAAACCTTCATGATCCAAAGAACATGCCATGCTTAAAAAAGGCAACTTCAAGGAAATATGTCACTTTATGCATTCGTGGGCGTGCAAGGAAGCCGGGTAAACTAGGGGAAAAACGTATTACTCTTCTTTGTGTAGGGGATCATGGCAGCTTTATAGTGTTGAGTAATACGCTGTGTACATAAGCACTTCCATAATGCTGAATATATTTCTTTTCGAGATGTCGGACTTTGTACAAAAGGTTGATCTTATTGTGGGAAAAAATCTGTGGCATTGAAACCAGAGATATTTTTTTTCTTGTGAGATGTTAAGATGGTCGAAAGCTTTGTTCTTTTTTTTTATGTTCTTTGAGATATCCTTGGATTTTAAAAAGAAAGTTCCTTAGATTGAATATAATAGTTATCTGATCTGGGAAATATATCATGTCGCTGTAACCGCTATATACAGTATGTCACTAGAATGCTCATTCTAACTCGCACAAATACACAAACACAAGCACTGACATGCACACACACACACACACACACACACACACACACACACACACACACACACACACACACACACACACACACACACACACACACACACACACACACACACACACACACACACACACACACACACACACACACACACACACACACGCAATGTGTAATCACATCCACATATCTATGTATCAATCTTATTAATGGATTTATTAATCTAGAAGTTGTTTGGTAACTTTATTGTATCGCTGAAATTTGGAGTGGTTTCCAGCGAACTTGTTTGGTCAAAGCCATTAAGACGTCGAGATCAAAACAATTTTCTTTATTTACCTTTTTTGTTGCAGTTGCCAGTGACAGGCAGGGATATGAACCAAAAATGCTGGTAAAAATATTAGTAATTGTTGTAGATGTACTAGTAGGATGTTGCTGCTGCTTGAGGTGATGGTAATATAAATTGTGATAATGATGATGATGAGGAAGATGATAATGACAAAGATTAGGATATTGGTGATAATGATGATGATGATGATGATAATGGTGATGAAAACGATGATGATAACACAAATTCTCTCCATCACTCGCTCTCTCTCTCTCCCTGCTTCACTTTTTCTCCCCCAGTCTCTCTCTCTCTCTCTCTCTCTCTCTCTCTCTCTCTCTCTCTCTCTTTCTCTCTCTCCCTCTCTCTCTCTCTCTCTCTCTCTCTCTCTCTCCTCTCTCTCTCTCTCTCTCTCTCTCTCTCCCTCTCTCTCTCTCTCTCCTCTCCTCTCTCTCTCTCTCTCTCTCTCTCTCTCTCTCTCTCTCTCTCTCTCTCTCTCTCTCTCTCTCCTCTCTCCCCTCTCTCTCTCTCTCTCTCTCTCTCTCTCTCCCTCCCTCCCTCCCTCCCTCCCTCTCTCTCTCTCTCTCTCTCTCTCTCTATCCCTCCCTCCCCCCCCCCCCTCTCTCCCTCCCTCCCTCTCCCCCCCCTCTCTCTACCTCCCAACCACTTCAAAAAAAGAAAAAGAAAAAAAAAAAAAAAAGCCAGAATTCCATCACAAGAACACCACCGCCACCACCACTTTACTAACCTCCTCTGCACGAGTTTGTAAAGTGACGTCCTCCTCTTCCATTTATTTCCTCTAAGCCTTTCCACCTCGCGTCGCCTAAGCCTATGATAGGCCTTCGTAATCTCCGACTTCCCACCTCCTCCTCCCTTACCCCCTTACCCCCTCCCCCCCTCGCCAAAATGATCATCACCCTGTCGAATCACAAACTCATTTTTCCTTCTACCGAATGATTGTCATTGGTAAGAACCGGATCTTAGGGTGATTGTGGTGATGAGAGTGAGTGTTCCGAGCTCTGGCTTTTGATTCAGAATCACGGATGGTGAGGGTGATAATTGTGATGATAATGATACTTGTAGTAGTGTTCATGATGATAATATTATAATGATGGCATTAGTAATGATGGCATTAGTAATGATGGCATTAGTAATGATGGTGATGATGATAATGATGATGATGATTTTTTTTTCAATATATGCATTACTCACATACTCAAACACATCATCGCACACACATACACCTATACATGCACACGCACGCACTCATGTATACACGTACACAAATCAAAGTGATTTAAGTGCTTATGTATTTGATTTATGTTTCCTACATTTAAATGTACAGAATTATGAAACCTAACAACACCGAATATATATTTTTTGCTCTTTATTTCACTTATGAATGAAATGGCGAATATGTGTAAGCAAAATAATTACCGAAAAGTAAATTAATCGTAGACTGAAATAAATAAAACGCATGAACTTCAAAAGAAGTTTTAAACGTGCTTAGTGTTTAACCATCCCTTCCGCAGACTCTGGATTTAACATGCAAATATTGAACTTATTAAGCAAGAAGGGCGTGATCAAACGCATGGATAAGTGAAGAAGTACGGCCAAAATGCACGCATATGAACACACGCGCGCGCGCACACACACTCACTCACACACACACACACACACAAACAAACACACGTATACATATATATATATATATAAATATATATATATACATATATATACATATATATATATATATATATATATATATATATATATATATATATATATATATATATATATGTGTGTGAGTGTGTGTGTGTGTGTGTGTTTGTGTGTGTGTGTGTACGTATATATATATATACATATATATATATATATATATATATATATATATATATATATAATATATATATATATATATATACAACATACATATATACACACATGTGTGTGTGTGTTGTGTGTGTGTGTGTGTGTATGTATATAATATATATATATATATATATATATATATATATATATATATATATATATATATATGTATGTGTATATATATATATATATATATATACACATAAATATTATATATATATATATATATATCTATATATCTATATATATATATATATATATACATAAATATATATATATATATATGTATATACACACACACACACACACACACACACACACACACACACACACACACACACACACACACACACACATATATATATATATATATATATATATATATATATAAATATATATATATATATATATACATATATATATATATATATATATATATATATATATATATATATATATATATATATATATGTATATATATACATATATTATATACAATATATCTACATATATCTATCTATCTATCTATCTATCTATTATATATATATATATATATATATATATGTATATATATATATATATATATATATGTATATATATATATATATATATATATATATATATGTATGCATATAAAGAGCGTGAATGAGAGAGAGAGAAATGATGCTGATGTATAAGCTTTTGCGGTATTTCCTGCTCATGAAAAAATAATACGACCCTCATTCATATTTCACCTCCATTCCTAACGCGGCGTTCATATTCTGCCTCTAGGACAGGAAGAATCTGACTTCCTTCTCTATTGTGAGATATAATCCTAACTCCTCCCCTTTTCCGATAAGAGAATCTAATTCTCCATAGAAAAGACGTGCACTCTACGGGGTCGGAAAGGGTCACAAACATCATCTTTGGCGACAGAAAATGACGTATTTTTGAATATATCGTTTAAGAAGGAAGCTACATTTAGTATTCATGTCACACGAGGTATGGAATTCTTCACACGACCCAGGGAGACAAATGTCCTACTGAAGCATTTCTCCGGCCGATGGAGCCCCGTCGGCTTCGTCTACTCGGCTCTCCGCTATGGCATTCGGGCGAGGCTGTCTTCTCCGCACTCGGTTTGACTACGCAAGAACCCTGGCCTCCTTTAACTCGTCTCAGCTCTGTCTGCCTTTTCCGTTAGCTTATTCTTTTCCTTTCCTGTTTTTTTTTCTATTCTGTCTATCTGTCTGTCTTTTTGTCTGCCTTTCTCTCTCTCAGTCTTTCTCTCTTTCTCTCTCTCTCTCTCTCTCTCTCTCTCTCTCTCTCTCTCTCTCTCTCTCTCTCTCTCTCTCTCTCTCTCTCTCTCTCTCTCTCTCTCTCTGTCTCTCTCTCTCTCTCTCTCTCTCTCCCTCCCATCTCTCGTTCTCCCTCCCTCTTTCCCTACCTACCTCCCTCTTCCAACCTCCTTCCACCCTCTCTCATCTTCCTACGACCAACCAACCGTCTTCTATATTCCTCAGCCATAATTATCAACGCAGGCCCAACAAGCAACACTGGCCGTCATCTCTCCTTACCGTAATGT
>NW_028234405.1:40824818-40827318 GCF_977035675.1 Penaeus japonicus
CATAACAAAAACAAAGTCTTTGTATCCTTAATACGCAAGGATAAAGGAATGAACCTAATCTGACATGGAGCATGAGTCAGAAGGATAATGAAGTGGTACGGGTATATCTCCGACCGATGATATTAATCTACTTTGGGACTTCAGTATCAACACGGATCATGAAACATAGTGGACTAGATACTGTTGCAAAAGGCTAACTCAAAATGACCTGTTTTTTTTCTCAAGGCAAGACGAAAATCAGAAAAGTCCCGATTTAAAGAACAACTTGTTAACAACAGTGGGTTTGAACGTGTAACTGTTGTAGAAGTTGCCTTCAAACTCCTAACTCTGTAAAAAAAAAAAAAAAAAAAAAAAAAGTACCAGTCAACTGTAGTAGAAAACCTTGGAGTGAAAGAAATCTCCGAAAGGTTAAAGATGTAATATCTAAAGTACTTAGTAAAAGTTATACTACTTAATTACTGATTACGATGCTGATAATATGATTCCTTGTGATATTGTTAATAAATCCTAATGATCATGCCGTGATTTATTTAAATACATATTTGCAATATCAGAAGTAGCAATGACGAATGGAAAAGGACAGAAATAAAGATGACAAACCATAGGGAATTTATGCATGATTCCTTAACGGTTATTAGCATCTCTAATGGTCCGGAAATAAGAATTCCATGAGCATCTCTAATAGTCCGAAAATAAGATTTCCTGCCTGTGGTAACTAGGGAATACGAGCTGAATGGGTTGGTTGCTGATTACCCAGGAAACTGCAAACAGGCAGATTGGATGAAATTCATGAAACCGATAATGAACCTCGGTAGTAGAAAATATCCTTTTCTGCCTTTCAGCAAGAAAGTAGACGGGATTAAAGTATTCATAACTCTGCGGAATATGAATAACTTTTTTAATGAAATGCTTTGAAGGTTTTAGTTATTCTGTGTGTAGAAGGAAAATATACTCTATTCCTTATTCATCCCTAGTCCAATTTTCTTCTCATTTAGTCTTTTGAACTTAGATTTTACAGCGATGATTCACAGTGTTCGGATGCAACATTCCTTCTTCTCATATATGATATGCATGTTGCTTCATACATAGTTTACGGAGGACACTACTATTTAAAGTGATTCCTGATAAGTCCATACACTCAATTGATACTCCCATGAGAATCAATTTGATATCATATTGCTACGATATGATTTCGGATTTTGAGGAAGTGATTAAATAAGGAAGATTTAATTAATCTTATAGTATACTGACGAAACAATCGTATAAAGATAGAAAGTGGAATCTAAGTTGATTCGTGCATTCCCTATTCTCGTCTTCCTTTTTGTTTATTCCTTCTTCTCTTCCTTCTTCCTTGTCGTTTATTCGTCCATAGATATCCTGGGAATCATTATGAATCTTCTTTTCACAACATACAAATTCCTCTTAGCCTGAAGCCCATGCTGTAAGGAAAATTTCGGAAATGGTTTATCTCCTCTTTCAGTAATTCTCTGGCGTATATAGTACTTTTTTCTGCCTTTTGCTACAATTCTTTTGTTAAGCATCGAGATGGTACGATTAAAATGTTGAACGTTGATTGTTGTATTTCTTATTTTGAACATCATAAGATCTACTATTTGGTATACATTTCGTTAGTAACTTTATTGAATAATTTGATTACGTCCATCGCCACAGCTGTTATCAATCTCAAAGCATTATATCCCTTTAACGACATCGAAGAAAATAATCGATGGAAAATTCATGCTGAAGGTAAGTCGGGACATGGCAATTGCATGTTTAAAAGAGGAGTTCGAGGATGTTGTATTTGGGAAAAAAATAAACATTATCCTTATAAGATTTAAATTAACAAGAGACAAGAGCCCATTGCCTGTGGAATGAATTCACAGGAAAATATCTATCTCAAATGATATTGGATGCTCTAGTACAAGGGTGGCTACATCTTTGACTGCCATGATCTAATATTCCTCAGTTATCTTTATGCGATCTACAAAACTCATATTTACCCTAAATACCCCCTCCCCCCTATACTGTTGCCCATATACTGTAGGCCTAATTATTGGAAGAGACAGAGAGAGAGAGTGAAAATATTTTAGTATTAAGTTATAACAAGTTCGCCTTTGACTCTTAAGCAATGACTCTTAGGCAACGAAATTTGAGCTTTAGGCGGGCAACAAAAAGAAAATGATTATTACCTATCACAATCGTATCGATATAAACTTCAATTTGAGTTTTCTGTGCTATGGAATCTTATGACTAAGTGTAATCTGATAAGACTCCTCAGCCATGCAATCGACTCGTGAAGGGTTTGTGATCGACCAGTGGATCGCGATCGACGGGTTGGCCGCATTGCTCTAGTAGTGAGATATATATCATTACATGCAATGAGATCTTCAGTCTTCAAAATCTATCTACGAATGCTTACTCTAATGTTTACAGCTCACTATTCCTTATTTTATCCTATTTGAGCAGCATATGATGACAAGAGGAAGTAACTGTAACTGAC
>NW_028234405.1:40872318-40874818 GCF_977035675.1 Penaeus japonicus
TTAGTGTAACGTACTCCTGTATTTCCGCCTTATTGCCCCCTGTGTACGGTAAAAAAATTTGCAAGTTGCTAAAAATGATAGCCGTCGTATACAGTTATTTAACCACGTATTTTTGAAAGGTTTTTGACGGAAGTTGACAAAGAAGACAAGAAGGAAGGATATGAAGATGAGTATATACGTGATGTATGTTATATTGTGAGTATACAGTGAGACAGATAATTTCACTGGCATTGGAATTTCACCATATGTAAAGGATCTCAATTAAGGCTAACCTTATAAAATATCAATCTTATACTAATCAAGTTCGTATCAGAAAACAGAATACAGACACAATATGTCAATAGGTTACTTCTAATAAGATTCTCAATGCACACAAGGAAGGTTGATTTGTTAAAGAATTAAGAATTCTTAAGGTTGATTTTGATAAGCTAAAGCCACACCGAACACACACACGGGTCCAGTACCTCTGCCAATGATTTATTAAAAAAATAAAAATGGGAATTTCAATAAAAAATGAGATCACCAATTCATAAGTCCTATCAGACTCGATTATAAACTCATCTCGATTAATATATTGCCACTTATAGTTACCTTCTCACAACCTTCAGGCTATAACACAGTAGACCCAATACGAGCTACAAGATATCAAAAGAGAGAAGAGAACAACCCAATCCGGGGTGTCTCCTTCCTCCTTTCTTGGAAGAAGGTTGACCTTTTGAACCCAGGTCACCAAGGGAGGTTAAGACAAGGGGTGCATCTTACGTATTTTAAAGTTACTTTATATGTATTTATTGGCGGGAATACACTTATACACCCCTTTGACTATTGTGTGGCAATAAATTATGACCCATGAAACCCAGAAATATAAAGATATAAAGTGTAAGAATTGAAATAAAAGTTAAGCATAAAAAGAAAACGTCGAGCTATAACTAAATCAGACATATAACTAAAATATTCAGATCAGAATAATTCGTCAAACTGGTGCTTCATTAGCAAATTACAAATAGTGAAAGGTTCTTGGTAAAATATTCATGGTTATAAGAGATTCAAAGGGTACATTTTTATAAAAAACACAAAAGTTCGGGTATTTTCAACACATAACTTCAGTTCCCGGGGCATCTAGGGCTTCAGGGCATAAAACAAGGCAGCTTCTCCCCGTAACATCTTCTAATGGGCACTGGGAATACTGCTACATCTTCGTCTTGCGCACAGGAAGGAAATGGTTACACACATGGATAGCTTGGAAATCAAATATGGCACAAAGAACCCGTAGACTTTATGCTACTGGGCGATAAGACTCGTGAATATATAATATTGTTAGGGATATCCACTACAGTAGCTGAGCCACGCACACAACCATCCTCGCCTTACATCGGATATCCTTCAGGTGTTGCTACAGCATTAGCTCCTACATGGAGAACCATAGCAGACTCGTTCCCGACCATGCTCATGAATCCTACCCCGCCTGGCGCAGCTGCTACCGACGTGACACCCATTTCTCCCGACACTACCGCTGTTCTTGCTGCTGTATCTTGTGCTCCTGTTGAGGCTATCGGTGCAGCTGTTCCTCTATTAACAATGATGCTTTGTCCCTGTTGAGGTTAGCAGTGCAGTTATCAATGCTGATGCTGCAGATGCATCTTCTGTTCCTGCTGGGGCTAGCGGCGCAGCGGCTACTACTGATGCCACCCCTACTGAGTCTGCTAGCGCAACTGCTCCTGCTGTTACCGCCCCAATTGAATCTTGAAGTTTTATAAACATTCTGTGAAAGAGAAATGACAAGTTTCCAGTTTTCTTCTGCAACTTTAGAAGAAATTATGACCGTTCTTAGCCAATTCACTGATTCTTCTCCAGGGTATGATGGAACCTCTATAAAATTGATTAAAGGTATAATCAACATTACCATACCAGTAGTAAGGCATCTGATGAACTGCTCCAGTAAACAAGGAATAATCCCTGACAAATTAATAGTAACTTAAGTCTTTCTACTTTAAAAAAACATCAGACGCTATTTCATCTATAAGTAATAACATTTACAAAACATTTGACAATCGCTAATTCACATTAACATTTTACCTGGACCTATGGAAATCATTTTATAAAGTTAGTTATGGAATACCACTTGGAGAACTCGAGGCGTGAGAGACTTTGTGCACCAGCAGACATTCAATATATAGAATTAAAAAATCTTAAATCAACTTTTCTGCAACTGGACACAGGGGTTTTATAAGGATTAATATTTGGCCCTCTCCTATCTTTAATTGATATGAAAGGCTTTATTCATACCAGAGATTTATTTAACATTTTGTTTTAGCTGAGGCCAGCAAAATGTACATTCCTGGTGATAGGATTTAAAAAATTCTTCATACTGCTTATACTGAGTACTATCTAACAGATTAAGAGTTAACATGGACAAATCGAACCTTGTAGTGTTAATAGGGATGATATATTTTTTATCTAATTACACTATATCAATTGTTTAAATGTAATGGTATGTATT
>NW_028234405.1:40894818-40897318 GCF_977035675.1 Penaeus japonicus
GAAAATCTTAATAATTAATCTTAATTAATAACATCGATTTCGTTCTTTATACAACAAAACGACCGCGATAGAGTAGAGTAAGTAATCACTCTCTCTAAGACAGTTGCGGTCGATAGTGTTCATCGCCACTGCTCACCCTTCAATATAAGTGTATACAACGCTGGAAATCAGATCGGAGAAGAACTAAAGAATTAGGTAGAGGTTTGATACTCTTGTCTCCTTTATTGAGCTAAAAATAAAATTTCAAGATGGATTAATAGGTACATTAGTAATAAGGGTGAGGCGAAATAGACTCAGGAGTCAGCTCATCAGTAAGTCTTTAAAAGATAATGGGCAGAACCGAGTAAGAATTTTCTTTTTCTTTTTCATTTTTGTCAGTGTTTACTAATTGGTATCATATGAATTCAGTCAACAAATGAACTGAATTAGGTGCGTAATTTTGTAGACATCCGCCTCGTAAAGTGCCAAAGCTCCACAACAAATCCGAATATTACATTGATGACGTCAGCGGATGCCCTGTATCTAAACAGGCCCGTCCCAAGCTCCTCTCTTTATTTTCTTACTTTATTGAAGAAAGGGCCGATCAGGCCTATTATCAAGGACCCTCAACAAAGGAAAAGAAGTTAAAGGAGATAGATAAGGTCAAGCTTATTTATGTTTTTTCAATAGTGGACAGGTTGTAAGAAGATGGGAAAGTTGAAGGAGGAAGACTGCTGCTGAACTTGGAAGCGGCAGGTGGGGGGGGGGGGGGGGGAAAAAGAGGAGCTATGAGACAAAGTTTACATGTTCGAGACAGAGACTCTGCATAGATGAGAATCTACAAAACGTATTTCTACTGCAGTAGCTACAGTAGAAATAGCTAAATGTAAATGAGGTTACAACACAACACTCTACAACCTTCTCTCTCTTTCTTTCATCCATCGATGCCTTTCTTCTCCTATTCTCTACTTTTCGTTTTTTCGTTCTCTCTCTCCGTTTCTGTCCCCCGTTCATTAATTCCCACTGTTTTTGGCATTTACATTTACTCACTCACTTTTCATATTTCTGTCTGTCTATTACTAACCTTAGTGTGATTAGCTTACCTGTCCACTTCTGGAATACCTGAATCTTCTGCCTCAAATTTATCATCGAAACATGCTACCCTACACCTCTTCTACTTCATCTCTATTATTGTCCGCACAACAAATTTCGTCCGAAAAATCAAGATCGAATGAAATATCAGTCGATTCCACGTCGACTAGTGTAGCAGGAATTGGCCAATCACCTGATGTGACGTCACCAATCCTTCCTGCGTTTATCTAAGATTCAAATTTGATTCTGCGACCGGGCATCCCTCACGGGCGTCAAAATCATTCATCAGATTAGATTGATTTGTTGATGAAAATAATTAAGCGACATCAAAGAAGATATATTAGCAAAATGATAATAGGACTGGCCTTCAGCTTTTAGAAATCGCGCTGATAGGCATATTGATCGATACAAGGATATAGGCATTGACTAAAGAAGTCCTAGTAGCACCTGCAACTTGCACTAACACTTCCTAAATTTGACAGTCTGTTGTTTCGGTTCTCGTTATGTTATTTGTGAAATGAGAAGCTTTACTGGAGGAAGGCAGGAAGTAGGAAGGCTGGAGCTGCAGTAGTTACGCAGGATATTTTTGGATGAGGAACATAAAGCCCTGTTAGAGGAGGATGCAGACAGTTTACCAAACTTCTTTAGATGAAGAGACGCTTGCAAAGACTGAAGGAGGTGGGGTGTGACTCGATCAATTAAGGAAAGTCCTTTTAAAAATGATTACTATACCGACAGCTTGACCAACTTGTGGATTAGTATAGGCAGTGTCGTTGATAGAGGCCTAGTGGATATAGGCCTACATGCCTTCATAGCCCCACTGGCATTGGTTATAAAGTGCTCCCGGGCTGCGCAGTTGGGAGAAAGTATTTTCTTCAAGGGAAGTCTGGGTGAGGAAGCACGCTAGTCACGTTTGGTATTTTTCAAGCGCCGCTGTAGGTAGGAAGATGAAAAGAGAGAAGTGACAAAGTTGTGGAGACAGAAACCACACAGCGGTCAGATGACAGACAGACAAACAAACAAATAAACGCTGTCTTCCACCAATCGTTCTTATCTCATTACCTCATTCTCTCATTCAATCACTGACCCAATAGCCTCTCTGTTCCTTATGTGCTTTCTCCATTACCGCATTATCCCGCAAAACGCCCACTTATCGCAACCATACCCACGCATACCCGCGCACACCAACACACACACAAACACACACACACACACACACACACACACACACACACACACACAAACACACACTCACTCACTCACTTACTTACTCACTCACTCGCACACCCACCCACTCACTCACTCACTCACTCACTCACACACACATTCACAAAATAAATAAATAAATAAAATGAAAGAATAAATCTTGCCAGGTATCGCTCTCTCCCATCGATTCCCATTGCCGGATCGCTTTCGCCGGACGCAAGCG
>NW_028234405.1:40904818-40907318 GCF_977035675.1 Penaeus japonicus
GAATATCTATACATACATACATGTTTGTGTGTGTATATATATCTATATATATATATATATATATATATATATATATATATATATATATATATTTTCATATATATATGTGCACACAAAGAGACACACACACACACGCACACACACACACACACCCCCACACACACACACACACACACACACACACACATCACACACACAACACACACACACAAACACACATATACATACATATATATATATATATATATATATATAATATATATATATATATATATATATATATATATATACTATATAATATATATATATATATATATATATAATATATATATATATATATATATATATATATAGAGAAGAGAGAGAGAGAGAGAGAGAGAGAGAGAGAGAGAGTATATATATACACACATATACATACAAGTATACATACATATATATATATATATATATATATTATATATATATATATATATATATATATATATATAAAATAATGTATATATATATATATATATATATATATATATATATATATTATATATATACATATATATATATATATATATATATATAATATATATATATATATATATATATACATATGTATAAATATATATATATATATATATATATATATATATATATATATATATATATATATATATATATATATATATATATATATATATATATATGTATATGTACATATGTATGCATAAACGTACACATACACAAATACACCCCCACCCACACACACACACACATAAACAGCCACCCACACATATACACACTCAAACACAGAGATGTGTATTTATATATGCATTTTGGTGTGTGTTCGCTTGTGTGTGTTTGCGCATGTTAATTGACGTACACAAACAAACAAGCAAACAGAGCTGTGTTCCCACAGAGAGAACTTAATCAGAGCTTCTCTGTTCACTCTCCCGTGAACTCCTTCGAATACTAGAACTTAGCATAGCCGTTTCAACTCCACACTACCGAATCCAGCAAGGGATTAACATTCTTTGACCCCCCCCCCCTAAACATACACGAGGAAGGAGGGAAGGACATGTATATAGACAGATATATACTTTTATGTATATGGATATATATATATATATATATATATATATATATATATATATATATATATATATATATATATATATATATATATATATATATATATATATATATATATATTTCGATAAATATATATATATAGGTATATATATATATATATAGTTATAAATATATATATATATAATATATATATATATAAATATATGTATACACACACACACACACACACACACACACACACACACACACACAACCACACACACACACACCACACACACACACACATATATAAATATATATATTATATATATATATATATATATATATATATATATACATATATATGTATATATGTATGTATAGTAAGTATTATATATATATAATATATATATATATATATATAATATATATATATATATATATATATAATACATACATAATATATATATATATATATATATATATATATATATATATATATATATATATATATATATATGTCTATATAATACACACACACACACATACACACACATATTTATATATATATATATATATATATATATATATATATATATATATATATATATATATATATATATAATATATATATATAGAGAGAGAGAGAGAGAGAGAGAGAGAGAGAGAGAGAGAGAGAGAATAAAGAGTGAGAATAAAGAGAGAGAGAGAGAGAGAGAGAGAGAGAGAGAGAGAGAGAGAGAGAGAGAGAGAGAGAGAGAAAGGTAAAGAGAGAGAGAGAGAGAGAGAGAGAGAGACGGGATATATATAGAGAGAAGCGAGAGAGAGAGAGAGAGAGGCGAGAGAGAGAGAGAGAGAGAGAGAGAGAGAGAGAGAGAAGAGAGAGAGAGAGAGAGAGAGAGAGAGAGAGAGAGGAGAGAAAGAGAGAGAGAGAGAGAGAGAGAGAGAGAGAGAGAGAGAGAGAGAGAGAGAGAGAGAGAGAGAGAGAGAGAGAGAGAGAGAGAGAGAGAGAGAGAGAGAGAGAGAGAGAGAGAGAGAGAGAGTTTTGTTATCTTTTTTCCTAAATCCGTTACTCGCAATCTCGCACCGCAGTTAGATCAATCGTCCGCCAAGCGAAACATGAAATCTTTTTCCCTTTTCTGTCATCTTTTTTTTTTTTTTATCTCCTTTTAGCAATCTTTGGGATTGAATCATTTCGGAGTTAGAATTGTACCGAGATCGTACTCCGTTACACGAGATGTGATATCTTACCGCTGCCGAAATAATCAGAGTGTGGCATTTTGAAATGAAATATGAAAACTTTCTCGGCTTTCGCGAGGCCTTTGAGGACCAGAATGGCGTTCATCTTCTGAAAAGTGTCCTTCATCCTTCAGAACCAAGCTAATGTAGACAGATATATCAATGCCAAGGGATGGTACTCTTTGCAAAGGTAATATCACGT
>NW_028234405.1:40927318-40929818 GCF_977035675.1 Penaeus japonicus
CGTTGGTGAAGAGTGCACCTTTTTTTTTTCTTTCTTTTTTTTTTTACTGTCTTTTCGCTCCTCTATCTTTTTCCCTTGTTATCCACGTAACCTATTCTTTTCATTCTGAATCTGATTTTTATTACCATATCATCGGATTTCTTGGCGATTGGCGTGTTTAATTCCAATACATATTATTGATCATCTTCAGTGTAATTATCGATGGTGTTTTGTCATTAAACAAATTCATTCCTTTTCATAGGATGCCATTAGGATCACAGGAGAATTTAATGATAAAGTCATCGCAATGATCTTTAACTAAGCATCTTCATATCTCTTAAAACCTTGGTACATGATCTGCTCTTTAACCATTTGGATACGGCGGCCGTGAACGTGCCGACGGTAAAGAATCATGCTGAATTCGGGATGACGTCAGCGTTGACCTTAAGATTTATCTGTGTCGTTTTTTTTTTTTTTTTTTTTTTATATCTTTCAGTGGTTTCTACTATCCTTTCTAAATCATACTAAGAGTGATAGTTATATATGGAAATTATCCTTATGGTTACTATAATCCCCGAAATATAAAGCTATGTTCAATTTCCAAATATATAGGTGCCACTCTCTCCTGTTACTATCGAGAGAGTGTAAGCCTTCACCCATCCATAGTCTTCACTAAGCACTAACTTTAGAGAGCTATTTCACACAACACGATCCCGACTTTCGCTTCTGAATTATCGGTGTTGCAGAATGTGCAAGCAGAATGAGAAGAGGAAGGTGAACTAGACCATGTACAGCGGTTGCAATGTTCCCTTGTGCTAGTGTGACTAGGTTGCATCTTCCTCTTACGCATCTCTCCTTCTTTCGTTGGGGATGGTTGTTTCCTTCGGATTTGTTTCTGAAGGTAAACATAAAATACGGAAAAATAATGTTGTTCTTTGTGCTCTCCTAAATTTGTAATATTTCTCTCAGACTGAGCGCAAAGAACACAAAGAGCTAATATAGACTCTATACTACATTTTTTTATTATAATATTAAGAAAGCCTATCAGATGGCACATGTAAGTTTCATGATAAGAGAACACAATAAAATCTGAGTGAATGAAAGGGAACACGAAAGGCCTATATATGCTGCATGATACTCCCTCCCTCTGAAATTTAAACCTGTCTGGTGTGCCGCGAAGATTACACTAATGCCCGTCTTGTGGTCAAAAAAAAAAAAAAAAAATGGATGCCCTCTATCTAAAATAATGGGTTATAACGAATCAATGTGACAAAAACTCTTGAATTAATCATCACGAACGTGTTGAGAATTAATGTGAAGGTATTTTTATTTCAAATAGATTATTACTGTTTATGTATAAAGCATTTCAAGAATTGGGTCATTCGGATTTCATTATGAATCCTGTAATCTGGATTAAATGTATCTCATTACTTTGTAGTGAAACAAAATGAATGAAAAACTGTCTTCCTGTAACCTTTATTATATTATAGTCTTTGACAGAAAAAATAAACCTTAAACATTTAAAAGTTAAATATTTACAGAGACATTTGTTTCATCATTTTTATTTCTATGCATATTCATCACAAAGGTGAAATATTATAACTGATATAGAAACGAAATAATGCAGAAATTGTGGAAATAAAATATAACGTAAATGATAATAATAATAACGAAACTAGTAGTGCTAATGATAGTAATAATGATAATGATAATATTATCATTATTATGAAAACATCCAGGATTATATTAACATCAACGACAGTGATGATGATAATATTTGTAGTAATCATCTTAAAGATGATGATGATAAAAACAACAATCATCATCATCATTATCATTTTCATCACCATCATCATCATCATCATCACCATCACCATCACAATCACGGCCACCACTACCATCACCATCACGCTCACTATCATAATGGCAGTTCTACCTCACACTTCAACAAAACAACAATTGCAAACACAAATACATACATATACGAACACGTATTCATGTTGCCACAGTAACAAGAGGTCGCTTTGAAAATAATCAGAAGAAAAAACAAAACGAAAAAGTTTAAAAATGAAAATCAAAATATGAAAGTTAATGAAGTGAGAATTTCCTCTCTGAAAAGGGGATGAAAGAGATACATGAAAAGGGGAATAATCTTTATAGATTATAGAAAATAGAAGAGGATAATGCTTATGATAATAATTGTTAGGAAAATAATGTTAATAATAACTACTGTAATGAGGAGGATAAAAATGGTGTAATATCACTAATAATGATATTGATAATAATAGTATTAATAAAGATAATGATAATGGTGAAAATGATAATATATTTTTTTTTAAATAGTGATACTGAAAATTACAATGTTAATGATAATAACACCGGTAAAATGGTGACTATATGAATAATAATGATAATCACAATAATAATGGTGATGATACTGATAACGATATTAGTAATGACATATGAAGTTGAAATACGTTTTACAAGAGCAAATCCTTTGATTAAAAAATATTGTAATGCA
>NW_028234405.1:40962318-40964818 GCF_977035675.1 Penaeus japonicus
CTCTCTCTCTCTCTCTCTCTCTCTCTCTCTCTCTCTCTCTCTCTCTCTCTCTCTCTCTCTCTCTCTCTCTCTCTCTCTCTCTCTCTCGCTCGCTCTCTCTCTCTCTTCCTCCCCTTTATTGTTCTTTTGTTTTCCTCGTCCTCCGCCGAGTCTGCCTTTAGATATCTGGTCGAAGGACGGGTTCATCCCAGCTTCTCTTCCCCATTTTCGAGTTTTTCCCCCGTTTGGTAATCCATAAAAAGAGGCAAAGAAGAGAATTTTTCCTCATTTTGTTTTTTATCAAAAGAGGAACCCAGATATTAAAAGTTAAATTCGGTTCCAAATAGAAAAAAAAACATAGTATCTAGAATGTTCTGTATCTCAACATGTGCCTGCAGGTTATGCTTCCTGTGAACATCTGGGATTTTCACATTCTAATTTTATAATTTAGCTGCAGATTTTTTTCTTTACACAGTGGTTTTATAAAAGTTTCTATTGCTTAAATCTGACGTTGAATTTAATTATGTTCTTCCGCGCTCTGCAATACTTGTAAATGCAGGTGGACACCACGCCACTGTCAAATGTAGCCACTGTGATATTTCGCTTTATCCCCCAAATTTCGTTTTTGGTGAGTGTTTTTTTAGAATCACTGGTTTTACGCCTTTTAAAAGCCCACGATATTGAAATGAAATGCGTTTGCAAGATACAGAGCATGTTTTTTTTTATGTTCAAACCGTGTTTTATTTTGTATTTCTTCGATGTAAAACGTCACGAGGCTCAAAGTGGAACAAGCCTGAAAGTTATTGGACGTTTTAGAACACTGAAGTTGGTTTCTATTTATTGCGACCAACGGACAGAAAAATAAAAAAAGCCAATCCGAAAGGGAACATGACAGCTATGCAAAAATCTCACTTTACAAGTAAATCCATCGGTTAGCGCAGCGAGTAATGGTTTGATCATCTCCAGTCATGGGTCAAAGGGATCTTGATTAATTAATTAGACAATTCAAAAGCTTCGGGAGACGGCGTACAGTTCTATAACTGTTCTTTCCAAACATTTTCTTTGACGATTTTGCCTGTAGAGTTCGTAATTCTTTGGCCAAGATGAACTTGCCATACAGATTTCCCGTTTTTTAAAATAAATCTTTGTCGTTTTTTCTTCTCTCTCTTTGAAGACAACGCAGATGATAACATATTAGTTAATGAGCTACAGAATAATCTTAGCACGTTGATATTTCTTAATATCAGTCTCGCAGATATTACTGAAAGACATTTAGCTTTACACAGCGTGTACTATACGGCTCAAAAATTTCATTCATATAAAAGGAACTGTTTGGTAGCACGAAGGATGACACTCAGCCCGTTCACTCTTGCAGGAAAACCCATCTCCTGAGAAGTCTTAGAACCTTGAACCCTAATAACAAGTAACTATAAAAGGCTTAACGAGAACATTCGTTCTTTTTTTCTTTCCCGTTCTCACTAATAATTTGAACTTCAAGGAATAACCTGAAACTGTAACATTATTTATTGTTTCCCGTTGCTTTTATTCATGTACGTGTTTGTCTTTCTTGCTTTGTAATATTCCTGATGTAAAAAATCATTCCTATTTTGGATGTTTGTTGTTTGAGACGAATGAGCAGAAAATGTGATCTATAACGTTGTATCATTTAAGCTTTGACTCATGATATTGAATCAGTTTCAAATTGCTCTCTTTGATTTGCAAGATTTCTCGCAATCCTCTCTTTTTTTAACTTCTCTACAACTATCAATACTTGGTCTCTGTGTGTGTGTGTGTGTGATATGTATACATATATATACAGATACATACGTATATACATACATGCATATATATATATATATATATATATATATATATATATATATATATATATATATATATATATATCTTATATATATATATATATATATATATATATATATATATATATATATAATATATGTATATATGTATGTATGTATACACACACACACACACACACACACACACACACACACACACACACACACACACATATATACATATATATATATATATATATATATATATATATATATATATATATATATATATTTATTTATTTTTTCTTTTCTTTTTTCTTTTCTTTTTAAGGGGGGGGGGGGCGGAAGTCAGATCAGCTGATTTTCAAAATCAAATAAACCTATGTAAAGTTGCAAATTAAGCTTATAATCAAATTATGTTAATTGTGTTAAAATCCTCATTTCCATAACTCATCTTCATTAATCCAGCTTATTTTACTTCTTATCATACATTCATTATATTTATTTCTATGGATTCAATGGCTCCTATTTCGGCCCTTCATTTTCTTCCCTTTTAATAGTGATGCAGTGGTGAAAGTGATGATGATGATAAGGCTAAATGATAATACTATATCCACCACAATTCTATATGATAATGACTATAATGATGGTGATGACATTGTATTAACGATGATGGTGATTCTGATGATGATGATAATGATAAAATATCAATGATTGTGATG
>NW_028234405.1:40979818-40982318 GCF_977035675.1 Penaeus japonicus
TAATAATACGGATAATGCCAATGTAAAGGATGATGATGATGATGATGATAATAAAAAGACTGACAATAAAATAATGATAATCATAATGATAAAAAAATATGATGATAATAAAACTGATAAGCAAGATTAAATTACAGTAATAATACGATAATACTGATAATGATGATAGCAATAATGATATTGATGTATGACAAAAACAGTATATCAACAATAACAATAATAATAACAAAATAATGATGATAACAATAAGTACCAGTATCATCATCATCATTATCATCACGACATTTATCATCATTATAATTACCAAAAGTGCAGATATTATTATTATCATTTTCATTAATGATATTATCATTATCATCATTGTTATCATTATTGTTATTACAATCATCATTATCACCATACTAATGATAACATTAATGTAATTCATACAGATGATGATAACGATAATAATGCTATAGATATTGATGATAAGAGTGATAATCATCAATAAAATAATGGTAATATTAACCGATTTTTATGATACTGATATCGTAATGATTATTATGATGAAACTGATAACAGCAATGATAATAAAGATAACACCGTACTTATTATTGTTATCATTATCATTTTCAATCAAGAGTCGAATGAATATCTTTATTCAAATAAAAAAAATGATGATAATGATACCACTTAATATCAATAGAAATCATATCAATAATGATTGCAATAACTGTTTTAGAAATCGTATGATAAAGATGATGTTGAGGATGGAAATAGTTAGTAGCAATAATGATAATCAGCATTATTACTATTGCCATGGAAACAAGAATTAAAAATCGTGATAATAATCATGTAAACAATATAAATGATAATAACAATGATAGTAATAATCGTTATCATTACAATGATATCAACAACAATAATAATAACATAAAGGATAATAAGGATGTTAATAATGATGATAATGATGATAATAGCGATAAGAGTAATAATGATGATAATGATAATGATAATAATGAAAAGGATAAAAAATATTAATGGCATCAATAATAATAAGGATGATAACAACAACATAAATAACAATGATAATGATAGTTATAAACATGATGATAACAGTGACAATAATAACGATAATAATAACAAGAATAACATTTATAATAATAGTTCCAATGATAATGATAACAACGATAACTGTAAGTATTGTAATAACCACAATACTGATAACGATAATAATGATACATAACTGTGTATTGCTTACGATACGGGTCATCTGAGCAAACAACTTGCACAATGCATTCGACACGCCCTTCCAGCATTCCCTCCCAAACTCTCTCCTCGGTTATGATGCAATACCAATCCACTGAGATCACGCCCGAACGCCCGAAAGAAATTCTTCATGTCGACGGCTCAAAGTGGCCTTCATGCATACCTGTCTGCTAGTCCCTTGCCACCCTTTTGGCGAGATGTGTTGCAGGGCTTAATGCAGCTATTGAAAGTGTGTATTACTCGCACTCTCTTTCCCCTGCTTGCTTGTTTTTTTTGTTTTTTTTTTCTTTATTGTTTCTTTCCCTCCTGTTTTATTATTGTTTT
The DNA here is from genome assembly GCF_977035675.1 of Penaeus japonicus. Lineage (NCBI taxonomy): Eukaryota > Metazoa > Arthropoda > Malacostraca > Decapoda > Penaeidae > Penaeus > Penaeus japonicus. The sequence goes on from NW_028234405.1 coordinate 40,981,391, forward strand.
GTGTAGTATTCAATTCGGGGTTACGTGGTTATTATTTTTATTATCATTATCACCTCCGTGAGTTACTAGGAGAAATATCTTCATTTCAGTATCATTGTTATGGTTATAAATATTGTAATAAAAACAATCATGATTATAGTGAAGATTATAATATCAGTACCAATAATGCAATATGATAATGATTGTGATAGCAGTAACAAATATGGTAATAGTAATAGTAGCAGATGTAATAATAATGATAACAATAGTAACAATCACAGTAACAATAGTAATAACAGTAATGATTTGAATAACAATAATAACAATAATAATCTCCCAGATAGTAAAATAGATTTAAAAAAAAACTAATAATAATAAGAAATATATATATCGACCTTTATGTCACACACCGTTCACCAAAGAATAGGTTGCAAAATTCCATATTTTGGCCGCAGATTCGTTCCATGAGGGACTATTATTGGCCACAGTCGTGTTGCTTTGGCCTCACCCGGGAAAAGCAGGTCACTTGAGCGGGATCTTCACCTCTCAGAATAAGTTATATTTATGAGCATGTTCCAAGATCATAGCCATTGTATTCTGTCTCTTGTGTACCCTATCCTCTTTTGCTGTCCGAGGGCCTTCAGCATTCATTCTTTATCGAAGCTTGACTTTTATCTCATAATGTTGAAATATATTTCTTGGAATGAACCTTCCATGTAGGGAGGGTAGCCTTTTCTATATATCTTTTACTTGTGGCACTGAATTCACAAGTCTTCATTGGGCTCTGTTAGCAATGATGGATTTCCCTATATATATATATCTTTCACGATTCTCACCAGTGTATGCGTTCTTCTAAAGTTCAAAAGTTAAACCTATTATCCCGTTCATAAACTCCCCCTCTTTTCATTTCATTCATCGCTTCTCTCCTCTAACCACAAAAGGTTCTATT
>NW_028234405.1:40997318-41002318 GCF_977035675.1 Penaeus japonicus
CTCCTGAATGAGTTATTTATTTGAGGAACTGTTGTAGTTTGTCTCTGGACATTCAAAGTTCTTGTATCAAGAGGTGTTATCGGTTTGAATACCTGTGAATTAGACAAGGAAGCATCAGTTGAAGTAACTTGCTGCACAGCAGGTGCTGGTGTGACTTGGTTCCTTGTTATTGGCCTTGAGTTTACAGCATTACCAGAAAAGAAATTGCCTCTGGAACCAAAAGCTCTCCCCTGGTTCCTTCGAGAATTAGTAGACACAATCTGCACTGGGGCCTCTGTCTCAAAAACCTCATCAGCTGGTTCTGTCGTGAGTTCATATTCTGTATTTACTTCTAATTCATAATTCTCTGTAGTAGTTGGCAACTCGGTTTCCTCTGTTACATCGGTTTGAGAAGAGACTTGGTTATTTAGTGTATTAAGAGTAATTGAATTTGAATTTTGGTTCTGTACCCTCGATGACCCACTCACAGTAAATGAGTTTGAAGATAATTGATTCCTTGATGATAATCTAGAATTTTGGGTGTTTGTTACTGAACTTGATGTACCCTGGGATGCTGATGCTCCACGAAATCTTTGGCCATTTCTTGGTGAATTTAACACAGTACGAGTTGTTGTGGATCTAGAAAAGTCTGTAGAACCACTTGCCAAACCACTGGACTTGATTGAGTCTTCTTTAGTCTCGATGTTTGATACTGAACCTATATTACTTGTAAGGCCTGAAGATATGCTAGAACTCTGAGTATTTGAATGTGACTTTAAGGAACTGACAGAAGAATCATTTATAGATTCTGACTTTGTGTTTGCTTGGTTGTTAGCAGCATTTCTGGTGGCTGATGAAGATTGGTAGCGTCCACGAAACCTACGATTTCCCCTTGAAATAGTGGCAGATGAGCTTTTCCTGACAGAAGTACGAGTATTCCCAGGGTTCCATGATGATCCCTGCAGGAGGTAGGGGCTAGGTTGGAATTTCTTCTTCCCTCTATTCCTTGTAACAGGTGAAGATGATCTGGATCCTGCACTATTTGAAATAGAGGATGAAGACTCTCTTGCTCTAGATACTGATACTGTTTGTACATCAGCAGATGATGTACCACGAACACCCAAAGATGCTGTCCCACGAACACCCGAAGATGCTGACCCATGAACACTTGATGATGCAGTTCCACGAACACCTGAAGTTGATGACCCACGAACACTTGATGATGCAGTTCCACGAACACCTGAAGTTGATGACCCACGAACACTTGATGATGCAGTTCCACGAACACCTGAAGTTGATGACCCACGGCGACTTGAAGATGCAGACCCACGAACTGCTGAGGATCTTGAATCATTAATACCAGACGTGGCTGATCCACGACCTCTTGATGATACTGACTCCTGTGATCGTAGGATTGATCCCTGAGAGCCTGTGGATACTGACCCTTGAACTGAACCTACTGACCCTTGTACTTCTGAGGCTGTGGACCCTCTGATTCCTGAAGATGTTCCATGTAATCCCGAAAATGATGAACCTTGTGATTCTGAAGATGTAGATTGGTGTTGAGCAGTTGAGGTTGCCAGTCCTTGAGTTTCTGTGGAACTTCTAAGCTTTGAGGAAGACTTTTCCCCTTCATTACTTACTAGAAGAGTTGTCACTCGTGATGCTCCACTAGCTCCTGTTGATCCCCTAGATGTTTGGGTACTAGAAACAGATCCACCAGTTAATCCTGATGAATCAGTAGATCCGACTGATACCCCACCAGATGCTGCAGTTCCTCTAGATTCTTGGCTACTAGATATAGATGCTCCAGTGCCAGATATTCTAGAGTTAGTGTTGGGTAAAGATAGTCCACTTATTCCAGAGATTCTGGGTCCTTGAGTATGAGATGTAGATTCTGCTGTTCCTCCCTGGAAGTTGGCTGTTGACACTCCACTTACTCCTGAAGAACTAGTAGACCCTAGTGTACCAGAGGCAGATGCTCCACTAGAGAGGGATACTCTATTTATTTCTGACGATCCTAGTGTGCCAGATGCAGATTCGGCTGCATTGAAACCTGCAGTTCCCCTAGATCCTTGATTATTAGATATAGAGGCGCCATTGAATCCCACTGTTCCTCTAGATCCTTGGAAGTTGCTTGTAAATGTTCCTGCAGATCCATGGGCATTAGATACAGAAGTTCTAATGGATCCCTGTGTATTTGAAACTGATGCTCCACTTACTTCCGCTGTTCCCCTGGAAGCTTGGGTGCTAGAATGAGATCCTCCAATTATTCCTGATGAACCAGTAGATACTAGTGTACCAGATGCAGATGCTCCACTTAATCCTTGTTCATTAGATGCTGTGGTTCTAGTAGATCCCTGTACATTAGGTATAGATGCCCCGCTGGCTCCTGCTGTTCCTCTAGATGATTGGGTGAAAGATGCAGATCCTCTGCCTAATCCTGTTGTGCTGGTAGATCCTAGTGTGCCAGATACAGATGTTCCACTGAAACTAGCAGTTCCCCTAGATCCTTGTACATTGGATGTAGCTGTTCTGATAGATCCCTGTGTGCTTGATACTGATGATCCACTGGTTCTAGTAGATCCCTGTGCATTAGATACAGATGACTCACTGGTTCCTGCAGCTCCTCTAGATGATTGGGTGAAAGATGCAGATCCTCTGCCTAATCCTGTTGTGCTGGTCGATCCTAGTGTGCCAGATACAGATGCTCCACTGAAACTAGCAGTTCCCCTAGATCCTTGTACATTGGATGCAGTTCTAATTGATCCCTGTGTGCTTGATACTGATGCTCCACTGGCTCTAGTAATTCCCTGAGCACTAGATATAGATGCTCCACTGGCATCTGTTGTTCCTCTAGATGTTTGGGTGAATGATGCAGTCTCTCTGCCTAATCCTGATGCACTAGTAGATACAGATGCTCCACTGAGGCCTACAGTTCCCCTAGATCCTTGTACATTGGATGCTGTAGTTTTAATAGATCCCTGTGTACTAGATGCAGATGCTCCACTGGCTCCTGCCGTTCCTCTTGATGCTTGGGTGCTACTTATTCCTGATGAACCAGTAGTCCCCAGTGTACCAGATGCAGATGCTCCATTGAACCCTGTAGTTCCACTAGATCCTTGTGTATTAGAAACAGTAGTTCTAGTAAATTCATGTACATTAGATACAGGTGCTCCATTGGCTCCTGTTATTCCCCCAGATGATTGGGTGAAAGATGCAGATCCTCTGCTTAATCCTGATGCACTGGTAGATCCCAAAGTGCCAGATGCAGATGCTCCACTGAAACCTGCAGTCCCCCTAGATCCTTGTACATTAGATGTAGTTCTAATAGATCCCTGTGTGCTTGATACTGATGCTCCACTGGCTCTAGTAGTTCCCTGTGCACTAGATAAAAATGCTCCACTGGCTCCTGTTGCTCCCTCAGATGTTTGGGAGCCAGAAACAGATACCCCACTTATTCCTGACGAACCAGTAGATGCTAGTGTGCCAGATGCAGATGCTCCACTAAACCCTGAAGTTCTCCTAGATCCTTGAGTGTTAGATGTAGATGCTCCATTAAATCCTATTATTCTTTGAGATCCTTGGATGTTGCTTCCAGTTGTCCCAGTTGATGTTCCCCTGGATCCTGGTGCATTAGATACTGTGGTTCCAACAGATCCTTGTGCACTAGACACAGATGCTCCCCTAGACCCTTGGATGTTAGATGCAGGTACTCCATTGAATCTGACAGCTCCCCTCGATCCTAGAGAGTTGGTTGTGGAAGTTCCAGTGAATGCTTCTTTAGATCCTTGGATATGAACTCCCTGTGTACCAGACACAGGTGTACCTGGATTCCCCCTAAACCTTTGGCCATTAGAGACACTTGAAGAGATAGAACCTATGCTAGATCCTTGAACATTAGAAGATCCATGAAGGCTGGAAGATGCACTGAAACCAGCTGCAGTATTTCTTTGGTTATTTACAGCTAGAGAAGATCCACGTAATCCTGAACCTGTGGATCCTCTGGTAAAGGCTAAACCAAATGGAGAACTTGCAAAGTTTCCTGAAGAAGATGAAGGGGTTTCAGTTGTTATGTAATCTTCATCTTCAATCTCATAATTCTTAGTTGAGATATCTTCTAGATCTTGATCAGCATGAGCAACTACTGAACTACTGGTGCTTGCAGTTTCTCCATCAACCCTGGTAACTCCAGCTGAGAATCCTGGGATTGTGATGGAAGATGATAACCCAAGACTGCCTTGTACTGTACTGACCTGAGGCCGTGGCCGAGATGCTGTAATAGGTCTTTGTGTAATGGCAGTTCCAATAGAATTTACATTTCCTGACACAGATGCATGTTTATTTGTTCCTTTTACTGTTATTGGCCGGAAGTTAAATGATTCATTTTGGGTGATGCTTGATTGATGATTGGACCCATGATCATTAGAAGTCACAGAAGTAGATACAAAATTGCCAGAACCTGATACATTATTATTAATGCTGGAGTGAGAAGTTGAGGCTATATTTGAATGATGGGCTCCAGCATTTGTTGATCTGGAAGACTCATTATTTTTTTCTGATGATTTATTATTTTTTTCTTGGCTTTGTACGAGTGCATTTTGGCGATTGATGGATACAGTAGAAAGTACTTGTGATCCTGGTGGAATTATAGGTTCAATAAGTTCAGAGTTGATTGATAATTGTGTAAAATCTCTTGAGTTGCTAAATCCTCCTGTATTTTCCTTCTGCTCAACATCTGAACTACTTTGGCGTATAGAACCAGTATTTGGCAATACTGTAACCTTGCTTTGAGCATTACTGGACTGCCGAGAGGTCAATGAAGGTGACTGCTCCCCAGTTAGTCTAGTTTGGGTATTACTAATGGATGACCTAGAAAAGCCAGAGGAGCTTGTAGCTTGGGACGGAGGTACAACTGATGCCCCAATATTCAGTTGTGAGTTAATATGCACTGGTGTAACAGAGTCTTCCACAAGTAGGGCATTGCTGGAGGAACGATGGTTGGAAGACGAGGTGAAACT
>NW_028234405.1:41009818-41014818 GCF_977035675.1 Penaeus japonicus
ACTCACCCTGGTGATGGGGTCAGCAAGGGCCGACCCAAACAGGAAGGTCACGCAGGTCACCACTATCATGGTCACCCCCGACGCCATTGTGACCCGGGGTCGCCACGCACGGGAGGTCAAGGAATGGTATGGCTGGGAGAGCCACTGAGAGAGAGCTGAGGCCAAGCAAGACTAGGTCAAGTAGGGTCGCCCAAGAAATCTGAAATGCAAAGAAAGAACAATATAAGTTCTGTTTCCGAAGACGAGAGGCAACAGATTTAACATTTTCAAAAATTATGAATATCTGTGGTTTAATGTTATTACTGTTATCCTTATCATTAAAAATATCACTAGCATTATCATTATGATTATAGTTATCATTATTACTATTATCATTATTATAGTTTTTATCGGCATCACCATTACTATCAATATAATCATCGTTATTATCATTGCAATTATCATTATTATCATTGTGATTATCATCAAGTTATTAACATCATTGTCATCATTATCAATATCATTATTATCATCATCATTCTTCATCCTCCTTACTTCATCCTCTTCCTCCTCCTCATCACCATCATCATAATCCTGATCATATTCACAATCACAATCTTCACCATAATCATCATCTCATCAAGTACCACCGAGTTGCATTAGCAAAGGTCACAATACCCATTTCGATTCTTCACCATGTCAATACCACAACCGTGTAGTAATAGCCTATTATTCCACTAATAGAGGAAATGAAGAGAAAGCGTGTAGTAGTAAAATAAAAGTAGTTACACAGCACTAATATCAATAAATAAAATGGAAACACTAGATCACATTTAAACCAAATCCCGAAACTCTAATGGAAAGTGCAATTCTTATCGATTTTTTGATAAACAACAACAACACGCGATACCAACACAGTACACAGACATCTAAAGGCCCTTCAACGACTTTAACGATCGAACACCACAACATAATACTAAAAGAAATGGTAGTAGACCTAACATATGATAACACAAATTCACCAAATGCCCCTGGGCTCTCATTACCGAACCGAAATGGCCTTTGTTGTCAGGTAGAGGCTGTTCGGCAAGACATAATTACGGTTGACACTAGAAGGACGATGACGCTGTGGCATTAATGGCGTGCGGGTGAAATAATATAGAGAGTAATCCTTTTTCTTCGTTCTCTTTTTTTATTCTTCTTCTTCATCCTCTTTTTTTCATTCTGTTACTCTCTTGCTTTTTATTTTTATTTTTCTCTTTGTCTTTCTCTTTGTTTGTTTTTTTCTCTCTCTCTCGTTTTCTCTCTCGTTTTCTCTCGTTTTTTTTATCTCTCTCGTTCTCTCTCTCTCCCTCTCCCTCTTTCTCTTTTTTTCTCTCTCCCTCTCTCTCTCCCTCTCTCTCTTTCTCTCTCTCTCTCTCTCTCTCTCTCTCTCTCTCTGCCCCTCTCTCTCTCTCTCTCTCTCTCTCTCTCTCTCTCTCTCTCTCTCTCTCTCTCTCTCTCTCTCTCTCTCTCTCTCTCTCTCTCTCTCTCTCTCTCTCTCTCTCTCTCTCTCTCTCCTTCCGGCTTCCCACAACATAAAGACCCCATGAAGAGAGCGTGAGGAGGATAAAATGAGAGAATTACAAGCAAGAGTTATGAACAGGGAACGCCTAGTGAGATGGAAGGAAAAGGGGGCTGGAAGGTGAGAGAAAGTGAGAGAAGGAAAGTGACACGAGAAGAAAGAGAGAGAGAGAGAAGTAAGAGAAAGTGAGAGAAGGAAAGTGAAACGAAAGGGAAAGAGGAGAGAAAAGTGTGAGAAAGAGAAAGGAAGAAGGTGAAAGGTAAGGAAGGAGGGAGAGAGGTGAATGGAGAATTAAGAGAAATAAGAGAAAGTAAAAAGGAAACTGAAAAGACGGAAAGTGAATGAGAGTGAAAAGAAAGTAGTAGGTTAGAGAAAGTGAAAAAATAAAGGATTGTTGTATAAAATATGATCAGAAGGAAAGTGAGAGAAATTGATAAGAAAAAGAGGAAGGGGAGAGGGAGTGGAAAAACACAGTAGTCAAAAGAGAAAGGAAAGTAAATGAAAGTGAAAAAGAAACAGAAAGGTAAGCGAGAGTGGAAGAGAAAGTGAATGAAAGGGGAGAATGCCAGGTATATGAGTGGCAGAGGAAAATAAACGTAAAGGTGAATGAAAGAGCAGAAGAAAAGCGAGGAAGTAAATGAAACTGTGAAAATGGTAAGAAAGTGAATAAAATTGTGAAAATAGACAGGGAAGGGAGAAAATGAGGAAAAGAAATGCAAGATGAATGAAACCGAGTGAAAGCGAAAAAGGACAGGGAGGCAAACGGAAGAGAAAATGGAACGGAAGGGCGAGTGAAAGTGAAAAGGGACAGGGAGACAAAGAAGTGTGTGGTTGGGCTCGGCATACAAGAGGAACGCGAAGAGGACTGCGCACAAAACTGGTCTCGACTGCCGAATGACGTCATACATATTCCAGTGACCTTTCTCTCCTCTACGAATAATACAAACCGTTTCGCTAATACATATATATGTATGTATATATATATATATATATATATATATATATATATATATATATATATATATATATATATATATATATATATATATATACATATATATACATATATATACATATATATACATATATATACATATATATATATATATATATATATATATATATATACATATATATACATATATAAACATATATATACATATATATACATATGTGTCTGTGTGTTTGTGTGCTTGTGTGTATGTGTGTGTGTGTGACGACGCCCCCTCCTCCCTATCATTTTGGGAGAATATATTTCCCCTTTTTCTTGAAAAAAAAAATAAAAATAAAAAAATAATCGCGGGGAATACAACCCATAAGCAAGAAGATTATACCGAAAACAAGCATAGATGAATATTGATGCTTCTCGACGCCCGCATGATATAATTAATAATAATAACATTAGATAGGATGTCGAAGAGAATGATTGATAGCTGGCTGGCGACTGTACATGCCTCGTTGATAAACACCCTTTCCTTTGGTCTTTCTTGTGTCTCCTCTTTCCAATCTTTTCTTTCTTGTGTCTCCTCTTTCCAATCTTTTCTTTCTTGTGTCTCCTCTTTCCAATCTTTCTTCCTTGTGTCTCCTCTTCAATATTTTCTTTCTTGTGTTTCCTCTTTCCAATCTTTTCTTTCTTGTGTCTCCTCTTTCCAATCTTTTCTTTCTTGTGTCTCCTCTTTCCAATCTCTTCTCTTCAAGGGGAGAGTCTGAGACACGTAACACGCAGCGGTGAAAAGGAGCCATGCACAGTCACTCACTTCCGTAACTCTTTGTGAATTAGTCAGTTAGCTCTGATGGCGAACTGAAGTGGTATTATTCGGATAATTCAAGTGAGTATATCGGGATATGTCTGATTCCTCCGTCAGAGAACTTGACAACTGACAGCTTGCCAACGAAATTAGGTCGTTTATTTCTTTCGTATTGGAAGGGTGGTAATGATGATGATGATGGTGATATAGAGATAATGATAATGTTGATAGTATTCATGTTAATAATGATAATGATAACAATAATGATGATAATAATGGCAATAATAACAATGATGATAATGATGAAGATAACAATAACAACAGTAATAATGATAATAACAATAATGATGATAACAGTAATAATGATAACAGTAATGATAATGTCAATAACAAGAAGAATGACGATGATGATGAAAATGAACATGAAAACAATAAAAAAAACAAAAACAACAACAATGATCACAATACCAACAACAATGATAACATCAAACACACTGATTGATGATAACGAAAGCACAAACAACAAGACCAACACCCTTCAGTTTTCCTCCCCTTTCCGCAGTCATTCTGCCTTGGGTAACAACCCTAGCTACCTTCCCCGTCCTTATTGCTATTCCCCGCCATCAATAATGCATTACAAAGCTATACAGTCCATCAGCATACGGCCTCAGAATGCCCTATCCATCACATTCTACTTTTTTACCCTACTTGCTCGCGATTCATGGGGCGTACATAGGGTGTTTTTCATGGGCGGGGTAGGGGGGTAGGGTGGGGTGGGGGGGTTGGTGGATGTTGCCAACATATCACGGGAATGTGTTATCGGCACCATTACAGCGTACGAGCCATTCATTGTCATTTCTCATGCACACGGAGAAGGATTGCCTTGTCATGAAGACGAGAGTTGGGAATCAGCTGAGGCGAAATTTCGGAAATTTGTGTGTGTTTGTGTTTGTTTGTTTGTGTTTGTGTTTGTGTTTGTGTTTGTGTTTGTGTGTGTGTGTTTGTGTTTGTGTGTGTGTGTGTTTGTGTGTGTGTTTGTGTTTGTGTTTGTGTTTGTGTGTGTGTGTGTGTGTGTGTTTTAAGGTTATCTTCGTATGAATATTCAATCGTAATGGTAACGATTTATAGTAAAGATTTGCAGTAATACTGAATTATTTTGATAAGTATATTACTATAGCAATATTTCTTTCGATAAGTCAAACGAAATGATGCTGATGATAATTCTAATGATGAATTATCATATAGTAGTGATGATAACAATGATAACAAAGATAATAACTATGATTATAGTAATGACAATGACAAAGAAAGAAAGAAAATGCTAATAAAGATAATAACAATGAAGATTATAATAATAGCAATAATAATGATGATTAAGTATAGTAACAATGATAATCAATGAAAAATAGAACAGAAAAATGATGATACTACTACTATTACTACAACTACCGCTGCTGCTGCTTCAACTACAACTAACAATAACAACAACAACGACAGTAAGGATGCTAATGATAATTATTGTGATGATAACAATTACGATAATGACAGCATTGTACTAAGAATAAGTAAAATATTGATAATTATGATATTCATTGTTTTAAAACATGGAAATAACAAAAAAATAACAATTATAACTATTACAAATATCATAGATAGTGGTAGCATTAGTAATAGTTTTGATGGTTGTAGCTCATAGTAGTGATAAAATC
>NW_028234405.1:41032318-41044818 GCF_977035675.1 Penaeus japonicus
ATAATTTTCTTGCAAGTGTCCCAATCAGGTGAAAAGTTTTCACTCCATTTACTTAGGCGAAGGAGAAGTGTCAAAGGCTGAAAGTTTTCGATTAAAGTTCTATGACGAAAGTAATGGACACAGTGGCAGAGGGATATACTAATTGGAAGTGGCAGACGCATGCGCATAGACCTGTATGTTGATAGACGGATTTTTTGACAGATAGGTAGATAAACAAATATTTTGATTGATAGACAGATAGAGATGGTCAGACAGATAGAGACAGATACATAGATAGACAGACTACTTCTGCTTGGTAGACAGATAAAGAGATGGACAGACAGATAGAAAAATAGACAGATAGTATACAAATAAATAGAGAAATAGAAGGCAGACAGACAGATACATTTAATCGTACAAATATAACCATAATAGCAATTCCATAGCCAATGGTATCCAACTGTGAACTTATACATCACCTCCAGGAACGGGAAACCGTCGATATTGCTCACCTGAAAAGAAAGAGAGCTTTGATATAACTTTGGTCACGGAAGTTTACGTGAAGTTATGAAAAGGTCTATTCCACAGATACACGGAATGTCCATACACATACAATTACTCATTAGTATGTATACACACACATATACAGATACACAGACACACAGACACACACACATACATGCATACATACATATATATATATATATATATATATATATATATATATATATATATATATATATATATATATATATATATATATATATATATGTATATATATATATATATATATATATATTATATATACATATATGTAAATATTTTATATATATATATATATATGTGTGTGTGTGTGTGTGTGTGTGTGTGTGTGTGTGTGTGCGTGTGTATGTGTGTGTTTGTATGCGTTTGTGTGCGTGTCTGTTTCTAACCCTGCATATCAACCATTTCTGAATCTCCCGACCAAGGCAATCCACTCAAGAGCAAAACGCCAACCAAACTAGCTCCGAAGGTCGTCTAATGAAAACTACCACTTCCTAATTTTTTGTGGGTGTCCCCGCCATTTTTTTTTTCTCTCTCTCTTCTTTTTGTAATCAGTGACAAAAAGAAGAAGAAGAATCTTTCAGTAACATAAAAAGAGGTTGGTAACAACGAGTCGTGACCTTTGGGAGGAGAAGGGGTGACATGTCATAGTCTTAAGCCTACTCAAGGACGGCGAGTGGGAGTCGGCTCTCGCAGATGTTGGGACAGATAAACCGAGCTAAGGGAGGAAAAGCGAAGGTCAAGGAGGGATGGACGGGATGATGAGGAAGAGGATGAGACGTTAAGGGTGAGAGACTGTAAGGGAGAGACGGAGAGAGAGAGAGAAAAAAAACGAGAAAAAACACACAGAGAGAGTAAGAGGTAAACAGAAAGAGAAAATTTGAGAGACAGAGAGGGAGAGAGAGAGAGCGAGAAAAACAGAGAGAAAGGTAAAGAGCGAGAAAGAGAGAAAATTTGAGAGACAGAGAGAGAGAGAAAAAAAAAGAGCGAGAAAAACAGAGAGAGATAAACCGAGCTAAGGGAGGAAAAGCGAAGGTCAAGGAGGGATGGAAGGGATGATGAGGAAGAGGATGAGATGCTAAGGGTGAGAGACTGTAAGGGAGAGACGGAGAGAGAGAGAGAGAGAGAGAGAGAGAGAGAGAGAGAGAGAGGAGGAGAAAAAGAGAGAGAGTAAGAGGTAAAGAGAGAGAGAAAATTTGACAACTCGAGGAAACATTCAGGACAGAGAGGAGAGAGGAGAGGATGAGAGGAGAGGATGCGACACTAAGGGTGAGAGAGAGAGAGAGAGAGAGAGAGAGAGAGAGAGAGAGAGAGCGAGAAAAACAGAGAGAGAAAGAGGTAAAGAGCGAGAAAGAGAGAAAATTTGAGCGAGAGAGAGAGAGAGAGAGAAAGCGAGAGAAATGAATCTATTACCAAATCGAGGAAACATTCAGGACCAGTTCGAAGCGGAAACTCCGATATCTGAAGGAAATTACGGAGCCTTTATAGTGCTTCGCCAGATCTCCAGATGATCCAAACTGCCGTAGGAGTGAAAAGGCGAAACGGAGCTCTTTGGCACCGAGGCTTCGTTAACATAAACCTTCGAATAACGAAAATAATCAAGAACTAGGAATACGATTTTCCGTTCAGTCCATTTTACTTGTGTACCTCTATATAGTAGGAACGAGGAAATTACGGAATAGATGAATGCAATGTGTTTAATCTACCAAATAGGACATGTATATTAGAAATAAATGGAAGAAAGTATCGGAGAAGTTGGATGTGTGCGCTCTCGGTAACAAGGATCATGAAAATTCATGGTAATTATGACTATGATGAGACGCATATATGCGCAAAATTATCAAATACACATACAGAATGCAAACAAGAACATTCCATGGATATCTATAAGACTAAAGGGGTCACATTTCAGGATACAACAGTCATTTTTCCCCAATGCAGAACATCATCTTAAGGTCTTGAGTCAATGTCAGGGGCAAGGTTACGAAAACGAGTTCACCGGAGACTTGTTCGACCTGTTTTCCCACGTCGAATTTCTTCCTTAAAGATTTTCCATCAATTGATTCTCAAATACGATAAACAGTAAGTATTCATCATGCATATTTCAGTATTTTTTTTTCCTTGAAGATAATTGTTAAATAAATAATAATTCATTTACATGATTTCAGAAATAGGCGTCAAATGATACGTAACGTAACCTTACGTAATGACTCTGATGTTTAATTCTTACTGTAGTGTGGAATTCATTCGAGAGCGAATCTCAAAGTTCATCCTTTTGAGAATCTCCAGAGACTTTCCATCACAATATCATCGGGTCTCGTTAATCCTTCAATGTATCGTTCTAAACTCTAACAGAATAATGCAACACTTGAAATTGGGCATTTGCCTTGTAACGTGTTCAGGAAATGAACTCATATATCGCACCAGGGATCCTGAAAACTTATCTTCGCAATTAAAAAGTTTGTCGGTTCCAGGGAAATCCCTTGGCCCGGATGAATTAGCTATTGCCATGCTCGTCCAGAATTGCATCGTTAATGTGAACGTAAATGCCATTAGCCAAGACAATGTAAGATTTACAAAGAGGGAAGGTAAAAGAAGAAGAAAAAATAACGAAAGGTAACTCTCAAGATTCTAAAAAGATTTCCTCGAGTTGTAAGGTAATGCTTTTAAATTTCCTCGTACTTGTAAACGTTAAAACATTCATATGAACTTTTAGGGACTTCTCATTCAACGCAAGAGAGATGGAAGACATATTTTTACTTTTGCTCTTCTTCGTATTTCTTATTCTTACTCTGGATGTTGCTCTTAATCCTGCCGCTGCTATTGTCCTCCTCCTTTTCCTTCTCCCCTCCTCTTCACAATCCAATTTCTTTTCTTGCCACTTCTTATCTTCCCCTCCATCCACCCTGCCGCGTTTCATGTCCTCGTCTTACGTGTATATCTTTCTCTTCCGTATTGTCCTTAAAACACCAAACATACAAGACAACGAGGATTCCAAAATTCCAACCAGCAAGCGAAGTATAAATCGTGCCACAAAAGACAAACAAAGAGTTTCGCCACAAAACAAAAACAGCAACAGCCACTTCGGAGCTTCGTATTCCGCCGGTCTAGTGCTGGAGCTTCGAGGGTTCGCCGAGTCCGTCGCGGCGAGCATTTTTGCTGAGCTCAGCGTCGGATCTTGATCAAATTGTACAAGGGCGCGGAAGGAGTTGGCCTCGTCTCTTGAAACTCCCGTCACAGCCGCATAAGAATACTACTACTTATACTATTACTTTAGCCTTCTGCTCACTCGCACTGAATCCTTATGAAAAAAATAGGGTTTCAACGTCATCTGAAAGGCTTTAGTGTTCGTGCCGAGGAGATTAAATTTTCTTGCAAAAGGGTAATATTTCATCGCTGCTAATCGTGTAACAGGGTACCATAGTATGGGGATCATATGAGATTCGCTCCCACTTTTGTCCATTATAGCTACTTAATATTTTGTCAATTATACATATTTATGATTAGCACTTTTATTTCACAAATGCTTTTCGCTGTTTTACCATTGTTTTTTGGTAATTGCGTCTTTCTTTGGATATGAAATAAGAAATAAATTAAATATAGAGGGAAATAAAATAAAGCGAATGAGATGGTCGCTGACAAAACCAAAACCAAAAATAAATAACACAGAAGCTTCCCAAACAAGAGCAGGAAGATGCGGGTTTCACGTTTGGCGGGAATGTGCGTCTGGTATGATGAATACACCGAAAGATAATAATATACCAGAATGAATGAGCCCTATACTGATGTAAGTGTCGGTGAAAAATGCAATCACGGTGATACGGATGCAATGGAGATGAATAAATCAACAGCTGACGATCCACGTGACTGAGTTCTAGCTGGCTACAGTTTGTTTGTGAGTTCCTAGCGCTTATTTATAACTGAGACTGTTGGTTTGCCTCGTGTGGGAGAAGAGCCATTTTTCAGGGGGTTGCATCACCATTATTTTGAAAAATGTTGACATATATTGTCCTGTGAAGAACCGAATGTACACGGTTACGTCTTGGTTGCGTTGTTGACTGTTACTGCATATGATGTTCTTGAAAATTTTTGCTTATTGTGTTTCTAGTCTATAGATGACCCAGTCTAGATAACATCCCTGCGATACATTTCGGAATATTGTATTCGCTTCAGTTCTAGCTTGACGAATGCAGCTTTTGCCGCTTTATACGCCATGACACTGAAAGGGATGTATCTTAATCTGTTCTGTCTCGAGTTCAAATCATGAATACCAACCACAGACTGACATTCAATATTTGGATGTAACCACAACTCAGCCGCCTCTTCATTCCACACACACACACACACATAAACACACACACACACACACACACACAAATCCACCTGCTCTCTAGGTAGCCATCCTGATATCAATCTGTACAAAACGATCACCTCTTGGCCTGCAAGGATATAAAACCGACACTTAAAAGACAAAAACCAACTTACCTGGAAATCCTCACGTAAGTCATCCCCCCCTACCACCTCCCCCTCCCCCTTCCCCCCTCCCCCCTAAAAAAGCCAAGGTCTCCGCCATATAATAGTTCACATAGCCAGCTTGTCCTTTCACACCGGCTTCTTCCACCCCGAGGCTGAAGACGACCGGTGTAGAAGACTTCAAGGCTGGTAAGAATAAAGAGGAGACTGGGTCAGGTACTACGCCGCCGCTTCAAGGTGAACCGCGTCTTAGGGTTAATTTCGCCTTCGCTTATAGGGATTGTAAAAGATGGGCTCCAGTACCTCGGATGTTACCTGGTTATCTACCGTAATCCGAGCTTTGGGATTCCGATGATGCTCACTCGGTCTCTCTCTCTCTCTCTCTCTCTCTCTCTCTCTCTCTCTCTCTCTCTCTCTCTCTCTCTCTCTCTCTCTCTCTCTCTTTTTTTTTTTTTTTTTTTACATTAAAGGAATTTCAGTGATGATGATATTGATGATAGTAATATTGATGATGGGTATTAGGATGATAATTGTTTTGTCATGATTATTTGAGTAATTAATTTAATTATACTAATAGTAATGACGATGTTGGTGGTAATGATGATGATGGTTATGATGATGGTGATAATGATGATGCTAATGATGATTATGATAATGATGGTAATGATAAGGATAATGGAAATAATAATGATGACAATGACATTAATAATGATAGTTGAAACAATGATTTCAATAATTTTGGCAATAATGAAGACGATGATGACAATGATATCAATGAAAATAATAGCAATCCCGATAAGGATGATAAGGATAATGAAAACAAAGACGATAATTGTAATGATAATGCAATTATAATAATACTAATGATAATGATAATGACCATTGCAGTTGTAGTAATAATGATATGAATAATAAAATTGATAGAAATAATTTTGGTAATTGTAAAGATGATGCTGATAATATCAATGGAAATTATAACAATCATAATAATGATCATGATGATAAAAATTATAATGACAATGACGATGATTGTATTGGTGATAATTACGCTTTTACTAACAATGATAATGGTGATGATATTAATGTTCAGAAGAAGAAGAACAACAGGAAAAATGAAGATACTGATAATGAAGATCATAAAAAATACTACCAATAGTAATAGCAAGGATTATAATTTTGATAATAATAATGATAATGATAATAACAATATCAATGGTAATAAAGGCAATAATAACCAAAAACAAAGATAAAAAAAAGACCTATATAAAAAAAAATAACCACAAGAACGATATCAACATGACCAACAATAATAGCAATAACTGCAATATTCCGTGCAACCAATATCATCCAAGAGTGACATTTCGACTTGGCCGGATATGAATCCAATAAGAATCCGCCCCGGCGACTCGCCCAGTGAAAGCGCTTTGCTCTTCATTGACGTGGGGGGAAAAGAACACCGTTATCAATATCACCTTGCAAGTATCTACCATGCAATCCACGTAACCTATTTGCAGAGAGTCGATGCATTCGCTCCCTTTTATATCCTGTTAAACTGCTCATCTCCGAAACGATGGGAGAGAAGAGAGCAATCTCGGATAATCGCTGTCTTCTTCCTTTGGTGGAAGAGGGTGGGGGTGGGGGGTGGAGAGTGGGGTGGGGGTGGGGGGGGGACGAGAGGAAGGCTTTAAAAGAGCAAGGCAATGGCGACCGACGTGGATGAGTCTTCGCCTTTTTTTTCTTTTCTTTTTTTTTCTATCTCTGATTCTCCTTCGTGCAGAAAATCTCTTCTCTCCTCTTTCCTTCATTTTTTTCCTTTCTCTGTCTCTCTGTCTCTATTCTCTCTCTCTCTCTCTCTCTCTTTCCTTTTATATATATATATATATATATATATATATATAAATATATTTATAAATATATATATATATGACACACACACACACACACACACACACACACACACACACACACATATATATATATATATATATATATATATATATATATATATATATATATATATATATATATATATATATATATTACATATTAGTCTCTAAAAGCTCTGAATGAACGCCAATATTGACGACCCGCGTGTCATCACTATGCCAGAAATTTCAGCGGCGAAGGATACCTTTGATACGCCACATCAAACAACGCTCTTGTCATACTTAATTCTTGATAATCTATATCAGGTCGGTCTCCTCCTCCTCCTGCTTCTCTTCCTTCTCTTCTTCTTCTTCTTCCACCCGCTTCTCTTCCTGTTTCTATTCTTATTCTTCCTACTCCTCTTTTCTTTCTTTTTTCTTCCCTCCCTCCCTTCATTCCCTCATTTTCGTTTCCCTTCCTTCTTCCTTCCTTTCCTTTCCCTTCCCACCTTCCGTCGTCCCTTCCTTATTTTATTCCTCCTTTCCTTCCTTCCTTCTTTTCCATTCCTTTCCTTTCCCTTCCATCCTTCCTTCTTTCCTTTCTCTTTCCTCCTTCCTTCCTTCCTTCCTTCCCTCCTTCCTTTCCTTCCTTCCTTCCTTCCTTCCTTTCCTTTCCCTTCTCTCCTTCTTTTCCTTCCTTTCTTTCCTTCCTTTCCTTTCCCTTTCCTCCTTCCTTCCTTCCCTCTCCCCATTCCTCTTTTCTTCCTTCCTTCCTTCCCTCTCCCTTTCCTCCTTCCTTCCTTCCCTCTCCCCATTCCTCTTTTCTTCCTTCCTTCCATCCCTCTCCCTTCCCGCCTTCCTTCCCTTTCCCTTCCCTCTTTCCTCCCTTCCTTCCTTCCCTTTCCCTTCTCTCCTTCCTTTCCCTCTTTCCTTCCTTCCTTCCTTCCCTCTCCCCATTCTTCGTACCAGTCGCGGATCCTGGTTAAATGCGAACTCGGAAGCAAAGGAACAGAGGACGAAGAAAAGCATCCATCAACCTCTTTCTTTCTGCAAAGATATGTTGCTATTCTTAAAGAGGTCTTGCTTTTCACTCCCTCTAATAACGAACCCGATCGCAAATCTCAAAAGGTCGTTTTCGCTTCAACTTGCTGAAATAACGAAGTAAAAATATCGTTAAAAATTCCGTAGAATAAGTGCGTTCCCAGTGTTGACATTCTAGCGACAATAATTCATGGCGCGCTCACTCGAAAAAGTTATCAAATTCTACATTGAAATCTAGGAGAAAGACGTAATCTATTGCATTTTCGTTCTGACGTCGGGAGATAAAACAACGATTTGAAAGAGTGAGCAAAACATTTTATTGTAAATCCTCTTTTTATATATATATAATAAAATTCCCATCAAAGTATATAAATATAGGACGAAAGGAGTGTTCTCCTAACTTGCAAAATAACGAAAGAATCAATATCTTCAAACTTATATGAAAACACGTATCACGATTTGAAATAGTGAGCAAAACATTTTATTGTAAATCCCCTTTTCATATATATAATAAAATTCCCATCAAAGGATATAAATATAGGACGAAAGAAGTGTTCTCCTAACTCGCAAAATAACGAAAGAATCACTATCTTCAAGCTTCTATGAAAACACACGTATCAATGGCTACACCCTGGTAACAAAAAAAGCGAGACACTCTTAGAGACTTCGGAAGAGCGGAGGAAGGAACGGTGTCAGCGTTCTAGGTTAGCGTACGGCGCAGTAATGCAATGGCGGTGAAAGTGACGCAACAAAATGTCTTACAACTTGGTGTTGCTATTTACTAGTCTTTTATGGCTCAGTGTGTTCATTTCGTCGACCTTCATATATTCGACTCTTTATGCTCAGGGATAAAGGTGTGTCATTATGTCATTAATTCGTAGCATGCATTGTAATTAGGCAATTTGTAGCGAGTCTATAAACCTATGCCTATATTATTATGGATGATGATTTCATACCGGAATCACCAGGGTGCGTCATCACCCGATCCCGGTTTGAAGTTATTTTTAAAACTGACTTAGAAAAAAAAAAGATAAATAAAAAACATGACAGACTCAATGCAGTTTGAAGTGGGGGCGGCCTTCGAAAGGTCAGAGAATACTTTACTGTATATATTCAGGCGTGACCAGGAAAGAAGATAGGCATTAATATGGTGAGTATTTCCGTCTGTTACACTACCCGGATGCAGGCAAGATTAGCATAACTAGTGGGTGTTGAATCCTATCTATTGTGAAGATGTAATATAATGGTAAACGTAAATATTGCTAAGGATTTAGTAGAGACATATAAATACGAACAGAAATATAAATAAAGTATGAAGCATGACTGTAAAAACACTTATTATTTGTATCCCTGAACAACAAACAACGAGAGAGAAACAGAAAAGAAAATAGGAGGGCTCATAACGGTAATATACTCATTTCTTCTTAAATTTCAAACCATATAATTAAACGAGAACAAAAGCTCTGCAAAGCACTTCTCAGGTGAAGAACAATGCCCCAACACACGCGCGCACGAACATGCAAACGCACTCTTACCACACATGTTGGCCTTTACATAACCGGAAGCGCTAGACAGGCAAGCAGAGGTAGGGAGAGAGAGAGAACTTTGTGCAGAAGCGAGGCAAGAGGAGGATTGATAATGTTGCAATCCTGTAGTCGCTGAAAGACCTCGCAACATATGACTCCCTTTAGAATAGGATGTTTTGGTTTAAGAGCTTACTGCGGCCGTCGGCAATCACTTAACGTTTCTTGCGAAGCAATTTAGAGATACATGTGGGTTGCATGCAATGTTACGTATGTAATTTTATTTCTTTGTTTTTTCCTTGTTCTCGTAGAAACTATCGCTTGACTTTGGTACACTTGAAAATAGGCACCGTGTGAATGAACGTGTGTGTATGAGAGAGAGAGAGAGAGAGAGAGAGAGAGAGAGAGAGAGAGAGAGAGAGAGAGAGAGAGAGAGAGAGAGAGAGAGAGAGAGAGAGAGAGAGAGAGAGAGAGAGAGAGAGCGTGTGTGTGTGTGTGTGTGCGCGTGCGTGTCTATATTTCATAGATAAACAGGTACATGCATATATGTACAGTGAATAGAGATGTATACATATGTTTATACGCATGTATCTGTGCTAAAGCATTGTATGTACATATGAGTTCATGTACGAATGCATTTGTGCACAGTATGTATGTATACATAAACCAATCACTTCCTTACCAACTCAAAGGATGATCGTTTGACGTAATAAAAGCTACATGACGATGCATTTATGAAATTACATATCCTTGACGGCAAAATACTTAACCTTTTCCAGAAGATTCCGTCATGCTGGGAGAATATTCTTCGACTTTCTCAGTAAATGCGTGCGAAGGATGCATGCAATAGGGCAAATTTAAAATCAAGATAACGAGTATAATCGTGTGGCAGCAAGAGGGAATAAATTGAATGTTTTTCTCTCTCATATTTTGAAGTATAGTCAACAACTTCGGAGAAATGGTAACATACTTAAGCCTCATAAACTTTGCCAAAGTAACCCAAGAGCGATCTAATCACAGGCAAGGAAACTCATTAGTCTCTACGTTTCTGGAGAAATTGCAATTGCTGAGGTAAATAAAGTGTTGCACTTGAGTAGCTTCTCATGATGAGGAAAGACTGTGGAAAGACCGATAACAATGCTGATATAAAAGACCTCTCTTATCATATATACTCCTGGCTGGGACGCAACTTTGAATTATTCCCCAGTCTTTTAGAGATTAATGGCCATTTTTGTCCCAGAATAAAATAGAAGTCAGTATAAGGAAAAAAAAAAAAAATCATGGGATGCTTCACCCTCTTAAAAATACAACTTCCTGGCGCCTCCCCGAGAGTTGCGAAAGAAAAATTGTCAATGTGGAAAGTTCCAGAACCGGCGCGTCATCATCAGTGCCAAGGAAATTTGTTTTGTGAATAATTACCATATCATATCACTTACGACCCTAAAAATGGTAGTGGAAGACCGCGCATGTCTGCAGAAAGCGGTGGAGGGTAACAAGGAAACAAAGATGGAATTAAAACGCAGCAATAGGACGAAAGACGGAAATGGTAAAATGGTAGAAGCGTCCCTCTCTTGAACATTTTGAAAGTGAAAAAAAAGAATAACGATGATTTTATGATATGATGGAGTTTCTGTCCTGTCCAAATACTCTAGTGGTAAAGACTGAATAATTATATTCACCTTTACTAAGGCCTTTTTCATTTCTTAGTATTATTATCATTGATGGTATTTGATGATGAAGTTCTACCCATAACAATTACTAACAAATAGCGTTAGGAAGATTTACATCCAAGTATTGTTAATATCGAGATATATTATTTGTTGTATGTACATGTATGTTTATATGGTTTGAGATTATCTTCATTCTTTTGTTTTTTCTTTTTTTCTTCATATGATTATCTCTTTTTCCATGGAATTCCGTCGCAGCCATAGTGCCACGCCCCCAGTCTCTCACCTTTTTGAGACCACGATCCTCAGCATCTCCAAAATTCCAGGCAAAATTTCCTCCACCCGTTTTACTCCCGTTCTCCTAATCATTTCAACGGCCGTTTCCAATAGCCGCTTTTCCGGCGTGTTGTCATTGTTTGGCACCAGAGAGATGGGAACATATAAGTCGGCTGCCAATATGTCCTGGAAGGTCTCAGGACGGCCCCCTAAGCGGTCGTTGGCTGTCTTTGCGAGTCAACACTTTCCCTCTGGAGCGGGACCAGCGACGCGAAAAAGCTTATAAAAGGAACCGAATGCAAATTTCGTCTGCCGCGCACGTCACGCGCTGTCTGCATTGTGTTTTTTTCTGCTTCTTCTTCTTCTTTTTTCCATCTTTTTTTGATATTCCTTTTTTTCCCCTCTGTCTCTCTACTTCTTATTTTCCTTTCTTTTTAGTTCTTTCTATCTGTTTATTTTTCTTTCGCGGGTAAACTTACTTCCGCGGAAGTCGTGTTTGCCTTTTTTTTCCCTTTTTCTTTTTTCTTCTTCTCCCCCTCCTCTCCTCCTTCGTCTTTCGCGAATCTCATAGAATATTAATAAGCTCGTTTCCTCGAATCTCTTCCCTCCCTTCAGGACAGAATATGACCTTATTCTCACACCCGTTACCTCCCATCCCCTCAGTCTTTCCCACAAACGACTCGGGGAAAACTTCAGTCTGTTCGCGTTACATCCGACCCATCTCCCACATCCTCCACCCCCTCGTTCTCTAATTGTCTCCTCTCTCTCTCCTCTCTCTCTCTCTCTCTCTCTCTCTCTCTCTCTCTCTCTCTCTCTCTCTCTCTCTCTTTATCTCTCTCTCTCTCTCTCTCTCTCTCTTCTCCAATTTATCTCCTGTCTTCTAACGGGTCTTCTCGTATCCCCGGGAGAGTGTTCCGTTTAACTTTTCTTATATCCACTTAATGCCCCCTGATTCCACCGTAGTGACACCAAGTTCGGCCAAGTTTTTGAGTCAAGTAGGAGACCAAGCCGATTAAAGTGGCGGCTTCGTCTTTCTTAGGCATCATCTACAGCGGCTTTGGTTGATCCTGTCTTGATCAAGCCCCGTTATTCCTCTTATTATCAAAAGGAGTGGCGTTACAAGTAGGAGAGAG
>NW_028234405.1:41049818-41052318 GCF_977035675.1 Penaeus japonicus
CTCCTCCTCGTCTCGATCTGGTTATCTCCTCTTTATGATTATTATCATTATGTGATTATTATTAGGCTTCTTGAATTTTTCTTTCCATTTTTTTATTTTTTTTGTACGTATGTATGATTTATGGATGATTTAAATTTCAATATTCTGTCGTCATGTCAGTCGTATATATCTACTAGTGTTATAATCATAGTTGGAATTCGCACAGGATGCATGGTAATCAGATTAAATCATTTTCATTTCAGAGTTCCACTTCATTACCCCAGCGACCGACAAATGGCAAATTGTCGATTGACTGCTATGTACCCCAACCTTCTTCAGACGTGCCGGTTAGAGGTTACCGCAACAACGCTAATGCAATCCAGCTAATGCTCAATGTAAAGCTGGTGTGTCTCATTATTGGCTGATCATTTTGCATGCACTTTGGGATGCAACCCAGAACTACAAACTTTCGAATTATCGGATGGCAAGACTCTAACTGCTCGTTACGGCCCTAACGACAGATTTATGGTAATCAGTTTCCTTTCCCGTACGACAAGTAATGGTGAGCAATTTACAATCGCTTGTCGAATGCCGTAATCGAGGATCTAAAACCAGGGAAATCCCTCAAGTTAGTTCTTCCGTGAGAGTGTTCGATTTCAAACCCAGTTCACACTAGACACAAAACTATGCGCAACTTTAAAGTCTTGTTTTACTGTTGTGGACGAAAAGTTATGATAATGGAGCCGTCAAGATGATAGAGTGATCATGCACTCCCCGCCACTTTATCATGCATGACGGTGCCAACCCGGCCCAGCTAGTGTCAGTCACTTGCAAGGGACACACTTTCCTCGTATAATATGTGCGTGTATCGGGGCTGCTGTACAAGAGATTCGCCGTGACCGTCAGAGAGCACGCAAATGAATGCAGTCTCGAGTGAAAGGCAGTCCTGGGTTTCAGGTAACTCAGTCATTATTGCTAACTCTGTGCGAGCGGGAGAGGGTTAAGAGCCACTCGTGGGAGAATAGCGACGACGGACGATATCATCCAAAGAGGTTCCTAAGAACTACAAGGAGGACTTTTCCCCCCTGCCTTTCTTCCTACTCTTATCAAATCTTAATTACATTTCTTCTCTGACTGAATGAAAATTACCTAATTGTCCCAGCAGGGAGGGTATTATGCCGACAGGGCGAGAGTGTTAAGAGTCACTTCCTCCTCAACGAACGTATTGTGTGGGACAATTTCCTTAGTCTTTCAAGAGGGTAATTGTGAATCTTTGCAGCAGAAGGGGAAGTTACTGACACTGGTGAAGTCACTGACTCTGAATGACGGGATGTCACAAATGAGTCCCTGTGACAGCCATATACTATAATCTTTGTGAATAGATTTTGACCAAAGTTTGTTTAAAAATGAAGAAACTTTTCTTATCCACATATAACCTTTCTCCCTCTTTTTCTTTCTTCGCGTGTATAACAAGAAACCTCAGATTTTGATCACATTTCATCCCTTTCTTTCGAGTTGAAAATGCTGCCTCGCCATCAGAAACATCCATCCAAAGGTCAATGCACAACCTTGATGGTAGACTGAGCAATGCCGCCCACGATTACATGTCAGACATGTCTGATGAGTTGATTAATAATCTTGTACCAACATGATATGTCTTAGCGAATGTTCAGATGTAATTTTTTCTTTCTCTCTCTCTCTCTTTTGTCTCTCTCTCTCTCTCTATTTATTCATTCACCCAGGTATCTATCTATTATCTTCATTATATTCATTATTACATCGACAGGATTATGCGTTTTCAGAACTGTAGAAATAAGTATGTTCGAATATACTCTGCATAATATTATTCCATTGGCAATTACGACTAGACCTCTGCTAATTCCATCACAAATGTTTACTAGAATTATAATATTTGCACGATTTCACTTCCACAGCAATGTTATAAGTGTTGCTACATTGCTAATCATATCAATACGCATTTGACTTTTTTTTTCTATTTTGCAAAGAATTGAACGATTCTCTGTTGCTATCTTCCGAATTCATTAACGCCATATTGTTGCAAGTTTTATGTGCTTTGAAAGGATGATCAAGCCGCGGACAAAGCGTCTATTTTGGTTGTTGGAAAAGTTTGATCATTACAATCATTGTTTTGCTTAACTTTCCTTGCCCTTCCCCCTCCCTCTACCCCTCCCTTTGTCACCATCTCCCCTTGCTCCTCTCTCTCTCTCTCCTCCCCTTTATTCTCTCCCCCCACTCTCTCCCTCCTCCCTCTCACTCTCCACCTTCCCCCTCACTCTCCACTCTCCCCCTCACTCTCTCTCCCCTCCCCCCCACACTCTACCATCCCCCCTCACTCTCTCTATCCCCTCCCCCCATCACCATCTCCCCTACCATTTAACTCTCTCCCTTGATAGACTGGGGCGAGACAAAGAGGGTGTGTGTGGGGGGGGGGGGGTCAGGGGGAGGTTTTCACGCCCACCAAATCGCTCGCTTCCCTGTTCATCAGTTTATTAGTCTCGAC
>NW_028234405.1:41064818-41067318 GCF_977035675.1 Penaeus japonicus
TATCTACCAAGACTTATATTACATTGACTCCGAATTGTCATCAAGTTACGCCACCGTGAGTAGTGTCCACACTGTAAACAATACCCCTTTCTCTCATTCATAATTTCCAACTCTTTCCGCCTGCCTTTGTTTACTACGCTGATGTTGAGATTTGTAAAGTTCTTACACGCAAAGCTTCCGCCTTTACAATGCCATTATTTGAAGTTATACGTGACGCTTGGTGCAATGCATTCTACATCCTGTTCTCTGTACTCTTGTGCAATAACGTTCATAAATATTGAATACTTGCAATTTAAATCTCTGCCAAGGACAGGATGTCTTTGAAAGACACTTACACATTTCTCGTGTTACTCTGGACACAATACTTATTACCTCTGTAAACATATCTTATCTAGTGAAAGTTTGTTGAGGTTTCTTAGTCTTATACGCTAACCTTATAGTGACCACAAAGCATCTTTTCTTTCTTATTTTCAATATCATATCCATTGCCAGTCATATCTACTTTCTCACTTGCACTTCCTTTCTCCTCATCTCGAGTTTCTCCTTCGCGTTTCTCGGGTGTGTATTTGTCTATTCGTCTATCTACCTGCCTATCTCTTTATTTATCTATTCACATACACATACATATTCATATAAAGGTTCACACACGCAAACACATACTTATTATTTACATATGTTCACACACATAATTACTTATAGGTTTTTGAACTTACCTTTATGATTTCCTAGCGGGACCTGTGAACATAAAAATATATGATTAAAATCACGTATATGCATACACCGTATTTTATAGCCAATTACAAATATAATGCAATATAATCAAGTGCAAATATTGTGCGATGTTTCAAGGAAGAGATAGATAAAAATAAAAAAAAATCTGATGAAGTATAAAAATACGCTGAAGTATAAATACGCTGCATCTCTTTCATAAGAAGAATTCTATTCTGATAAATTTGAGCGAAAATCAAGAATTAATAGATATCGTAAGGTAAACATTGAAGAATACAATATTTGTCAAATATATAAAGATATATAGTCATGAAACGAAAAAATAAAGAATATACTGAAGATGATGATGAATAAGTAGATATATAAAGATATATAGTCATGAAACGAAAATATAAAGAATATATTGAAGATGATAATAAATAAGCAGATAAAAAATAAACACCATGAGTTACCCTAACAAAACGTGAATGATAACGGAACAATATACAAGCAAAAGAACAAAGCCATTCCTGTTAGTTAAACACAAGAGAGACAAGGCAGAGGAAATTACAGTTCAGTGTCCACTATGTTGATCATTATTGCCCTTCCCTTGCGTCAAAGTGACCGGTAAATATTCCTTGGATGGCCGTTATTAAGGCCATAACTCAGGCTAGCGTCACTGCGGCCAGGGAGCTTTGAGAAATATCTTTGTAGCGAAGATAATGACAGCGATGGTAATGTTTCAAGCACATTGAGTTAATATTTCTTCTAAATTATCTTTTCTTAACTCAGGACAAATGAGCTTTCCAAACATTAAAAAGAAGACATGTGGCTTAGCCAGGAACTCTTTACTTCGGTATATAATGCAAATCCTGGAGTAAGTATCGCCACACGAAGCATCCTTAAGGATACTAACTCTGGCATGCGCCCTAGGATAATGGCCCTTATGGTGCCAGGTCGGACGGTTGACTTTTCTTGGTCCTTTGCAACGTGTGAAGAAGATGCTGGATTAGCAAAATCAGTCTGCAAGCACGTAAGTATGTGACGTGTCCAAGTATGATAGACCGTAACGTGGGATCATACTCGTAAAATTGAAGACGTGAAACTCGCAGGCAGGCAGTCCACAGGAACGAAACACGGAGACGTCGGCACCAGCCCGGATGTCTTGCTGTCCTGACGTGATAACATTTTAAGATCCTACGTGTCGTGATGGGGCGGGATGGGGTGTAAAGGCGGTGAGTACCGGATGGAGCAAGGGGGAGGGGGGAGGGGAGGGGAGGGGTAATCTTCAGTGGGTGGCGCACTTGAGGCGAAGAGAGAGGAACTTTCACTTTCCAGACGTTTGTTGAGATAACACGAGTGAAAAAAAATACGAGTGTCTGTCACACTGCCGTTTCGTTTCCCATTTCCTTAACGCTAGTGTATATTTGCTCATATCTTTGAGGGACTAGGTGTTTATCTACTTCAACAACGTCTAACACAACCCGTCCTGAAAATCCAGACACGGCTCAGAGAAATTCTCGGTGAGGACCTGGGCACACACTTGTGGTCTATCTCCCCTGCCTCTTTTACGGTGTTTTTGTGCATGCTCATATACAACGGGGCTTATCATGCGCCCTGCTTCTGATCAAACGTTGACACTAGACAGACTAGACAATGCGTGTCAGGGGGAAATAAAAGCCAAGTGTCGGGGGATGGGGTAGGGGGAGGGCGGGAGGACTCGGTAGGGAGGGGGGCAAGGGGGAGGGGGGTACATGATGGTAAAGCGTGGGTCTTCCCTATTGTTTTCCGA
>NW_028234405.1:41077318-41079818 GCF_977035675.1 Penaeus japonicus
TCTCTCTCTCTCTCTCTCTCTCTCTGTCTGTCTGTCTCTCTCTATGTCTCTCTCTCTTTCTTTTTATTCTCTCTCTCTCTCTCTCTCTCTCTTTCTCTCTCTCTCTCTCTCTCTCTCTCTCTCTCTCTCTCTCTCTATCTCCTTCTCTCTCTCTCTCTCTTTATCTCCTTCTCTCTCTCTCTCTCTCCCTTCTCTCTCTCTCTCTTTTTCTCTCTCTCTCTCTTTTATTCTCTCTCTCTCTCTCTCTCTCTCCTCTCTCTCTCTCTCTCTCTCTCTCTCTCTCTCTCTCTCTCTCTCTCTCTCTCTCTCTCTCTCTCTCTCTCTCTCTCTCTCTCTCTCTCTCTCTCTCTCTCTCTCTCTCTCTCTCTCTCTCTCTCTCTCTCTCTCTCTCTCTCTCGTATTCTGTATCTCTGTCTCTTTATCTCCAATTCCGTCACTCTCTCATTTAACAGTTCGCGTTTTCATACACAGCTGACCAATTGCTTAGACAGTTTTATGAGGGTAAACTATAAAGTAATAACTGAGATCCTTTTAGACATGCATTCGGTGTTGAGGTAATGCATGGGTTTCCAAACTCATGCTTTTAGGAACCCGTATGAACCAGTGAGTGTGCTTTTCCGCGAATATGTTTTCCAGAATACTAATGACTGGACCTCTTTCTCCGAGAGACACGCACGTAGGAAAACGTAGGATATGATTTCGCATTTCCATAGCGAATCTACAAAAGCTATGTTTCTTAAATGAGATCATGATAACGATGATAAAAAAAAACAAGTACGAAGATTGATAGAATGACGTTTTGTTTTTCAAAAGATAATGATAGTGCTGCCATATTTCTGTATCTGATGTTAGTGTTTATCTCGTTGTGCCGTTGTTTTTGTTCTAGACAAGTGATGTGTGATTTCATTATCAAACTGGTTATAAGTATGTATGTGTATGTATTCAGACACACCAGCACGTACAAACAAACACATACAGATACACAACACACACACACACACACACACACACACACACACACACACATACGCACGCACGCACGTATATACATCCATGTATGTACACATGCACATCATCAGATATACCTCCTAAGCCTACGTAAACATTCTGAACATTTCCAGTGACTTCCTACGCTTACGGAGCTTCCCTGGATGCCTACACTATTTAACAAGAAGTAATAATAAAGTGTACATGATATATTCGATTTACTTTGTATTCATTATATTATTGCATATCATGTATATTCTGTTCATTATTATCTTATCATATATATGCAACACGATTCGTGTATTTCAAATTTTATCTTATGTTTAAGCAACGTAATTCATGTATTTCATGTTTTAAAAATGCATTTCTTTGTTTTTCATGGACTATGATAACTCATCAACCTTTCCTTACTGTCATATCAAATATTCTGTGATATACTGCCAGCATTTGCGGACTAATAATGGCTCCATCCATCTATGTCAAGAGAAAACACATCGGCAAGCTCGTGTCCAGTTCTTAATGACAGATAGACGCCTATCTATATTGGAGACAGAATACAATCGAATATTCTAATCTTTACCTTTATAACATTGCCACATTGGGTCATTGCACACGTATTACTATGTTTATCGTAAGGTGAGGTGTAATTCCCTTGAATATTCTCTCATGTTTAGGAACATTCGCATCACACATCTGTTAATCAGGCTAAAATTGTTGCATGATTATTTCATTCGGAGTTTTCACTGCGTATTTTGTGATTAAAAACGAGCGCAATTATGGATTAATTGTCCGATCTGCTGGTCCCGACGCACAAAGTCCTATACGAAACACACCCAAAAACAAACTCATTATGTGTCTTCTTCCTCACGACTTTTAGTTCGATTTCATTGCGTGGCAAGTGAAAAGAAGCCTGAAAGTGCAACTAACTGCCGATAGATATTAACAAAAAGGTTACGTGGCGAAGTTTGTAGGTCGGAATTTTTTATTAACTAAATTAATAATCCAGAACGAAAAGTCCTCATAGTCCCAACAATACACAAACTTATATCAAGAGTGCATAACAACAGATCATGCGGCAGATAATGTCAATTACACCGACTAATATACACAACCCACCCGCCTCTCTCGAACTTCATGGAATTATGAACACTCCAGAGCAAAATCATGACCAAAGTTCATCGTGTTTAATTCGGTTAAGATACCATTGAACTCGTTGTTGCTTTTTGTTAATGAAGATGGAAGAATTTTCGGAATTTGAATGCAATAACGAGATTTTAATGAAAGGAGTGGACGGTACCTTACCCTCATCATGAAGACAAAGCCGCGAATTTGCACGAATAAAAGAGGTTATTAGCACAGAAAGGGCAGCGCCTCTGTATCTTTCTTAGGAATCGGGAAGGTTTCTCAGAGCCCCTGGAGACTAGACGAAGTCAGAAGCAGTGGGTTTGTTCGTCTATCTATCAAGCTTTCTATCTATCGATCGTAGCTATCTATTTCTCTATCTCTCTATCTA
>NW_028234405.1:41084818-41087318 GCF_977035675.1 Penaeus japonicus
AAGTTATATACATAGATATCAGAGTTCTAAAAGTAATGTAAATAAACAAAGACACAAATGAATTGATTAAAACATGCTTTCTATTCTGTCTCTATAACTACCCAATTTCGTCCCATCTTCAACTAAACTTACCTATAAAGATAAATAGGCCTATGGATACCACCTCAAAGATATTAGAATTAACACTCAAGATGTTAGATCAAACATTCTATCTCCTACCCCCCAACCACCCCCCCCCCCCCCGACCCCCCCCCCCCCGAAAAGAAAAGAAGAAAAAAAAATCCCTTTTTCGACATCCATTCCTCTCGATATCTGACAGGGACACAATTTATACCATGACTTTTAGATTGTATTTCTTTCCTTTACATTTTTTTATCTTGTTTATCTTCTCTCTCTCTCATCTCCTCTCTCTCTCTCTCTCTCTCTCTCTCTCTCTCTCTCTCTCTCTCTCTCTCTCTCTCTCTCTCTCTCTCTCCTTCTCTCTCTCTCTCTCTCTCTCTCTCTCTCTCTCTCTCTCTCTCTCTCTCTCTCTCTCTATCTATCTATCTTCTCTCTCTCTCTCTCTCTCTCTCTCTCTCTCTCTCTCTCTCTCTCTCTCTCTCTCTCTCTCTCTCTCTCTCTATCTATCTATCTATCTTCTCTCTCTCTCTCTCTCTTCTCTCTCTCTCTCTCTCTCTCTCTCTCTCTCTCTCTCTCTCTCTCTCTCTCTCTCTCTCTCTCTCTCTCTCTTTCTATCTATCTATCTATCTATCTATCTATCTATCTATCTCTCTTCTCTTCTCTCTCTCTCTCTCTCTCTCTCTCTCTCTCTCTCTCTCTCTCTCTCTCTTCCTAGCTATCATTACGTCCCGATGTCTGCTGTTGCAAGTGGCAGAGTAACCGGAAAAATGAGGGAAAGAGAGAGTGGGAGAACTAAAAAAAAAATCTTTAATGAATGAGAAGTTGCTATGCTTATCGAGGTGTGAAATGAAAGAGAAATACGAAGAGAAAAAAGAAAGAGGAACGGAGAGAAGAAGAAGGGTCAGACTACGCTCCTTCTTTTCTCTCTTCTTCTCCTTCTCCTTCTTTCCATTCCGCTTCATCTTTTTCTCTTTATTTTTCTTCTTCTGCATCATATATATTTACACACACACACACACACACACACACACACACACACACACACACACACACACACACACACACACACACACACACACACAAACACACACAAACACACACACACACACACACAAACACACACACACACACACACACACACATACAAACACACACACACACACACACACACACACACACATGCGTTTACATGTGTGCGTGCGCGCGCAGGGGAAAATTGCATAACTCGATACGGGAACCACAGGAAAGTTAGTAACCGGCGCTCGTTGAGAATCCGTAATCCAGGGCATAAAAAGAGCAATTCACATGATTATGCCCCCATCCAGCACTCCACGTAATCCACCTTTGGCGCAATGATAATTCATCAGGCATAATTAGAGAACGCTGTGATGAACCTGTACACCACATTTGATCAAGTGATGATAGATGCTGTTGGGAAATCAAAAGGATCAGGTAAAAAATTAACCCCCCCCCCTCTCAAAGAAAAAAAAATAGAATCATTAAAGAAAATGAATAATAAATGCAGGATATCAAATAAATGTTACCAGTCTTTTTTCTTCTTGTTTTTTTTCTCTTCTTCTTTTTTTTTTTACGTTCAACGAAAACAACAAGAACAATAAAAACTTTAAAAAAATATTAGCTTTGATTTATATCAAGAAAATCAAAGCGAAAAAGAAAGGACTTCGAAATACGAGACATCCACTCACGTACGTCTTCAGTCATTATGTAAGTGAAAGGAATCGCAGCAATACGTAATAGCGGGGGCGCAGGTTAGCGTTTAAATACAAATGGGTCTTCCGAGATCAACTTAACCACCCATCATCCATCTCTCACCCCCTCCCCTCTCCCTACCCACCCACCTACCCACCCACCCACCCTACCCCATCCCTTACTACCCATCCCCACGCCCATCATCTCTCACCCCCGCTACCCCACCCACCCACCAACCCTCTTCCCAAAACCCCCCACCCCCTACCCCAATACCCACCCGAGGGGAATCGCTGGGTCGCCGGGCAGAGTTGACCTCCACTGGCGATTCATGACCCCTTGCGGATGTTTAATTCATGGGAGGAAAGGGAAAGCGAGTGGGCGAGTTGCAAGAATCAACGAGTAGGCGGGCGGATGGACCGACAGGTACGTAGTTTCTCCTTTTATTAGCATTGTCATTATTATTATCATCTTCATCATTTTGTTTGTACTTATTGTCCTCATCGTCATCGGAATTAGTATCAGCAATGTTATATATATTCTTCTGATTATTTTATTTTTCCTTATAATTATCATTACTATTATTATCTTTATTATGGCTATTATCATCATCATTATTATTTTTTACCATTATCATTATCCTCATCCTTATCATGATAATTACTCATAACAC
>NW_028234405.1:41132318-41134818 GCF_977035675.1 Penaeus japonicus
TGAACATCAGTAACACATTAATTAGCGGTTATTCCTTATCAAACTATGAGTCCAAGCTGTTAGCACCAGAAAACAAGCAGTTAGAATTCAGTTACACGTGCTAGTTCTAAATATCCGTAAGAACAACAAGGTACCAACAACTGTCATTATTTTGGAGGTAAACAATTCATCTCTTTCTGTTGTTGTGATTTTAGTAAACATGGCTTACATGAGCAAGCCAATTAAAGTGCAGGGCGCTGATTTTGGCTTCAGGCTCTGTGGGTCCAGCGGCGATGTTTCTGTTGTACACGAGTTTGAGATAGAATTGTTCTATGATTGTTCTATCATTTCACATTTTCTAGTCTGTATAAATGTATGTAATAACGCTATCCTTTATGTGTGAATAAATGTATAAATATGCCATTCAGATGTTAAGTTTGATACAATATTGTGTCGCTAATAAGATAAAATACCATGTCCTTTTTTTCCTTTTTTTTCTGCTCAAGTATATTTGGTACATTGCTTATATAATTTACTAAAAGAGTTATTTGCTTAAAAGCATACGTGTGAAAATATTAGGATGGGTGTCACACTAATCATCACTAAAGTTCAGTTTCACGCGTTCGAATTAACTTTTAAAAAAAAGAAAAAAAAAAAGTAGCGATTCATTTGTTTTCTTCCGATTTTCCTCTCTCTTCGCAGGAGTAGCGAGTAGCTCGCTGGCAGTCTTGGAGTGTACCAAAGCCTGCCTCAGCACCTCGGGCTGCGTTTCCTTCGTTCACAATCCTCCAAATCGTCGATGCTTTTTAACGAAATCGGACCGCTGTGCCACGCCTAGTGATCTTCTGTTCCATTCTGTTGGTGAGTCCTTCTGCTCAGGAGCCAGGAGAGGGAACGGTGCCGGGATCAGGATAGTGTGCAGGAGTCGGATAAAGGTCTGCCAACACGAAGGGAGGGAAGCAGAGATGTGCTTTTTCTCATGGCAAAAACTAGGGATTCCTTCTCATTTCTTTTTAGGGTGAAGGGCGACGTTCAGACGTAAATACGGAGAGAAGAATGGAAGCGAAAAAAATGAAAATGGTGATGGGAAAGAAGGATAAATGATATGGAGATTACAATAGAGAAGGGACAAAATACCCGACCTGAGCATGTTGCAAACCACGACGGTGTCTGGTAATTGCAGACAAAGCAGCGTCGCCTCAGCCCAAATGTGTTGTAAAAGACAGTTAATGAGAGCTAAGTTAGCGGTTTAACCAGGAGCCAGTTACAAACTCATTTTCTCTTCTTTTCATTTTCTTGAAAAGGCAAAGAAGGTTAGGGACTTTAAGTGCCTCGGCCACTCGTTGCTTAATGTATTACACGTGTGTCTTTTCGACTTTTTTCCGCTTTTATGAAAAGCAAGATTAAGGAGAGTCATAAAAGGTAGGGAAGGGAAGACAGAGTTAGGGAAGCGATGGTGAAATAAAAAGAAGTGTAGAGATTACGGATGAAGAATAGAGTCTAACAAAGGGAGGAGAGAAAAGGGATTAAAATGCGGTAGGCAAAGGGGAAAAAATGAATGTGTAGAGAGGACCATCAGAGTCAAGAATTATTCCGAAGAGGAAATAGAGGTATAGATTATCTTTACAATAACTATGAGAATGGATTGAAAAAAATATATATATAGTTATCGCGGCAATGACTTGAAAATAAGATATATTGACTGAGGAGACTAAAACTGAGATATTTAAGGTGAAATAATTACGACTATTTACCTAATAGCAGATTTTAGACGTGTCGGCGTGATGTGATGATGATATACAAGAAGTTGAGAAAGCAGGCAAAGTTGATTTAGATTCGCGTGTCTTTTTTTTCTTTCTTTTCTTTAATATGAAGTAAAGGAACGTGATGCAAGGCATGCGCATAGTCATGCCATTTTAAATCGTTGGCAGAAAGTGGTGTTGAAGGTCTGCTTAGTAGCTGAAGAAATGATTGCTTTGTGAATGAAAGAAAATGGTAATGAAAACTAGTGGTCGCAAAGGGTATCATTACAACAGTTTAGTAAAGAATGAACATGTTGATGGTAGTGTCATGTAGTCAAACAGAGAACTGCTTAGTAAAAACGTAGAAAGAATGAGAAGTAATCATCCATGTAATAATCCATGTAAATAATCACAGTTTATCCTTATCAAACTAGATTAGTGATTATTTAGATCACAGAATGACTACGGTTCGGATAAGCGTGACACTAACTTCCTTCCTTGCACACAGATCACCATACGTACGAAATCAAGTCCGACGCCGACCCCAACAAGGACGTGACCTGCCTGGCCTCCTGTCGCGCAGCCCACACCTGCGGCGAGTGCGGACGAACTCAGTGCCAAGGATCCCTCTGCGACCAGTGCAACAATGCCTGCTGGCTGATCGACCCTCTCGTCAACGGTGTTGTAGGGGTCTTCGTCACCCTCTCGACGCGCGAGAACATCGTGTGTTCGGGTGTGTGGCAGCGCGTGTGGAACGGCCGCTTCCAGCTGTACTCGCA
>NW_028234405.1:41147318-41149818 GCF_977035675.1 Penaeus japonicus
ACATATACATGTGTGTGTATATATATACACACACACACACACACACACACACACACATATATATATATATATATATATATATATATATATATATATTTAATATACTATATATATATATATATATATATATATATATATATATATATATATGTATGTATACACACACATACACACACACACACATACACACACGCACACACACACAAACACACACACACACACATACACACACACACACATATATACATATATATATATTATATATATATATATATATCAATATATATATATATATATATATATATATATATTTATACTATATATATATCTATATATATAATATATATATATATATAGCTGTATATATATATATATATATAATATATATATATCTACAGCTATATGTATATATATATTATATATATATATATATATATATATATATATTATATATATATTAATATATATATACCATGTAAATGAAAGAAATGGAAGACAACCGTATTATGAAACAGGATATAGTTTGTATTCGCTGGCAGTTTTTTACGTGTGTCTTCGTGCTTTCTAATGGTTAGCATCATTGTCATTCTTAGCATTATTCACTTTTCCTTATTCATATGATTATCAGCATTATCATCATTAATAGTCATTACTATTTCCAACATCATTACCAATATTACTGTCGTCTGAATGTCTTATTACATCTTTATCACTAATTCATTAAGACGTGCATGTAAGCTAATAGGCTGTCTACATTTACAATGGTCTCAATCTGGGCTCTTATCATTCTTCTCACTCTAATCTGATATTCCTAATTATTCCTATTCATTCTATACCACGTTTTGCTTCTTCCCTCTTCCCCTTCTCCTGTTTGAAGTTGTCATCCAATAATTGCCAATTCTAGAACAGTAACTGAACAAGCACCGGTTACTCTGTTAAGCAAGAACGATTAAACTCGGATTGCAAAACGAATATGCTGCAGACAAACTTCCATATGATATAATATCCTTACCCAAGCGATGAAATAGGCCAAAGAAAACTATTACCTGTTAGAATGATATAGAGAGATTATAAAACAAAAACAAAACGGTGGAAAAAGCATTCGATTCTGTGATAAATGGCATTAAAACTTCAATGAATATTTCAAAAGTATTGGGGAGAAACTGACTGTTCTTTCCTCTCATATTACGTTACAATAAAGCTGTGAATAATATTAAGCATAACCTGAGAGACCAACATCAAGGAAATGCAAGATTCATACTGAAAAAGAGTTGTAAGCAAAACAACGAAGGGAAAACACGAAAGTACACGAATATGTGAAGACCTTTTCGCTATATTGCTGAGAGGAATCAACATAGCGGAAAGTCCTTCGATATATATACGTTTGTTTTCCCACTTTTCCCTTCGCTGTTTTGTTAAAGTGACGGAAATAATGAAAATGCGTAGCTAGGAATTTGTCTCTTTCGTTGTAAACATTATCAACAGATCGTTTCAATAAGAATCTTTCTCAGATTACATGCAAATTATTTAAATTATTCCAGCTCATAAGAAAAAGGTGAAACGTGAAAATTAAAGACCTATTTCTGTGTTCCCTATCATTAGTAAAAGAAATTAAAAATCTGTAGTTCAAGGTTTATGAAATATCTCATTATATGTATGGAACATTTGTAGAAAATAAATACAAAATAATAGAAAAAAAAAAAATATATATATAATTCTGCAATATACACAGCCTTCCTTTGAATACATATACACAAGATTTGCGACTTATGGTTTCTGCTGAGCATCATTGGCTTTCAAGTTGCATGTGAGCAGTAAGCATGGATGAAACCTAAGTGGGATTTTGAGGTTTGAGGTTTACTTTTTATCCTATACGATAGCGATATTGTTTGATCTACATTTCGATTTAACTTTTGGCTCTGTGCAGATGACACAGATATTTTCTTACTCATGCAAAATTCCTAGAAAATATTTCAAATCATAAATCGATCTAGTTGCGTACTTGAAACAGATTTTATCATTTCATTCACTCACTTTTACAAAACTGTAAAAAAGCGGGTTCGGGTAACGACTCGTCCATATCCATACAGACACGCTTGGTCGTCTATAAAAGCTAAAATCAGAACAACATGAGCCATCGAGTCATTCATGTAGCAGATCAAAACCAGAGGAGTGAACGACCAAATTCACGCGCTCAGCGAAGTCAAAGTTCTTCAGGCAATAGTTACCTGTAGATAAGTTATTATTCCATGACTTTTTTTTTTTCTTTCTTTCTTTCTTTTTTGTAGTTAACGATTATGAGTTTTATCTGTCTTCAGAGAACCTGTTGGGAATATTTTGTAGCTGTGCTTCCACAACATAGAGCATAGTTTATGATATGCTACATGTATTTCGTTTTAGTTTCGGTTAATTTCACTCTAATTGCTTTGTTTGGTAAATAGCATAGACATTCATATATCATATGATTTATTTGTGTTGATATCATTTTTATACAACAACA
>NW_028234405.1:41174818-41179818 GCF_977035675.1 Penaeus japonicus
TATTATATGTATATACATTAAATATATATTTATATATATATATATATATATATATATATATATATATATATATATATATATATATCAATATATATATATATATACATATACTGTACATATATATACATATATATATATATATACATATATATATACAGTACATATATATACATATATATATATACATATACATATATATATATACATATATATATATATATTTATATATATATATATATATATATATATATATATATATATTATATACATATGAATATATATAAATATATATAAATATATATATATATATATATATATATATATATATATATATATATGTATGTATTATATACATATAAATATATATACATAAATATATATACATATATATATATATATATATATATATATATATATATATATATATACATATATATATACACGTGTGTGTGTGTGTGTGTTTATGTGTGTGTGTGTTTGCACATATATTTTAGGTATCAGAGAAGTCTATAGACCAAAAAATATATAAAGCACAAACTAAAAAATAATATTTTTTTCTGAAGCAATTAGCATAGAGATGGGTCTGCTAATTTGAAATGTTTGTTAGCTGATCCCTTCAATTCGTTTCAATAGGATTTATCAAATTATTCCACTGGATCATATCGTTCTAGTTTTATTTCTTGACTAAATTACCAAATCCTGAGGGAACGTATTATTTCTCCCCCTTTATATTGGCCTTATCCCTCATCCCCCTATCCTTCACGTTTTTAGTTGTCCGTTTTGTTTAATTTTTCTTATTTCTAGCCGGATATCATATCAAGTACCCCTATCGGCTGTCTCCTGTGACGAACCGCGACCGTAAAGCAAAAATAAAACCGTTGGAGGAAGGCTTTGGCAAATGGCGCGCTAGTCGGTGACGGGTCTCTGGCCAATTACTCTGTGCGGAGAGAGATCACTGTTATAAAGACACGGAACTCTAAATCCTTCACTGATCGTGATACCCTTTCCCTTGCACACATTTCAAAATATATTCAATTAGCTTAGTTATTCAATATAGCCTTAAAACTGAAACCCCGCCTTTTAGCGGAAAGATGATGGAACGAGCAGGACCAGGGATGCAAACTGTGTTCCCCGTTTTCCTTTTCTTTGTTTATTTAACCCGCGCAATTATTGGAAGCTATTTCAGATTAGTATTTTAATTCAATTGAGGAATTATGAACACTA
Source organism: Penaeus japonicus (assembly GCF_977035675.1). Taxonomy (NCBI): domain Eukaryota; kingdom Metazoa; phylum Arthropoda; class Malacostraca; order Decapoda; family Penaeidae; genus Penaeus; species Penaeus japonicus. The sequence goes on from NW_028234405.1 coordinate 41,176,043, forward strand.
AATTTTGGTGTATTCAAATTAAAATTACTATTAATAATAACGTACGCCCGACTCAGAAAGGTTGGCATTTCGTGAAGATTTAAAGTGACCATGAGTATAACACATCTAAAGATTTTAAATAAATGTCCTATCATAACCTATCCAGACATCAGCACTTAAGAAAAGTAAAAAAATGATAATGGTAATAATAATAAAAATGATTATGATGATGATAATAATGATAATAATAATAATGATTATGATGATGATAATAATAATGATAATAATAATAATAATAATAATAATAATGATTAAGATGATGATAATAATAATAATGATAATAATAATAATAAATGCTAGGGCAATTTTGACTTTATGGTAATAAAAAAGTGATACTGTGATATTATTTCAGATATTACTTTATATAAATGTGCAGGCCTGAAATAAATGTTTTACTGATATATTGGACGAATACGAAAATAAAAGGTTGATGTGTTCAGACAGATCTCACAAAATTTGAAATATTTGACTCCCTATAGGTTTATGTTCAACCCGAACACGAAAAAAAGCTTTACTTTATTAATCAACTGTGCAGTACTGTATTCTTATGAGTTATCATTAGTTTATTTTTCTATTGAAAATATATATTTTGCATATGTTTTGTATCATAATCAAAATACCTATTAATTGTGATATTCTATTTTATGGATATATTTGTTTATTTGTATAAGAACCTTTACCTCTTAATATAAATGAGTACTAGAACACCTACACCCACACACCCACACACACACACACACACACCCACACACACACACACACACACCCACCCACCCACACACACACACACACACACACACACACAAACACACATAACCCCCCCCCCCACACACACACACATCCGTGATTCTAAAGTACCACAAAAAGGTACATTACGCCGGCCTCATCCCAGAGCCTTATTGACTTGCTCTCACCAGCCATCAATTACACGGATGGAAGACCCGCATTGGAGTGATGGGAAACTCCGCGAAGTCGTGTTTCGGGTCGTTTCGAAACAGTATCTCAGCAAATTGGTGCCACAGAGAAACATTTTGGGGATACGGACTTTATCTTGTCTTGTAACAAATTGGATGGTTGTTCCTCTGTCAAGACAGTGTATTGGTCTTGTGTGTGTTTATTTTTTAGTTTCTGATTTATTTACAGTTGAGGCGAAAAGGGAAGATGCTCCAATATTCAGTGGGCATTTATGATCTTGTGTGTGTTTATTTTTTAGTTTCTGATTTATTGACAGTTGAGGCGAAAAGGGAAGAGGCTCCAATATTCAGTGGGCATTTGGGAATGGCGTTATTGTCTATTATCAGAGTAGCCATTTTTCTTCATACCATGGCCATTATTTCCATTATAATTATAATTTGATTATTTTCATTTTATTATCATAACCATTGTCGTCTTCATCATCATCATTATCATTATTATTTCCATTAGTATCATTATCATTAACTTAGTTCCTAATATTACAGTTGTTATCATTATCATCGCCATTATTATTTTCATTATCATTATCATTAACTTACTTGCCGTTATTACAGTTATCATTATCATCGTCATCATTATTGCTATCAATTATTAACAACACTCTCCCTATCATCACAGTTATCATCATCATTACCCATGTTATCACCGCCATCAAAAGTAATACCATCAACTTTGCAAGCATTGCCATCATCATCAATATCACCCAATATCATCTGGACACAATAACCATTTCCTCATTGCATCCCCCACCCCCACCCCTCCACCACCCCCCTAAACGTATCTCATATCACAGTTTCTTAGAAGGTTCACACTTTTCTCTTGTCACTCTCTCACAAAAGAACAAACCATCGCCCTTATCTGCCGTTTCTCTCCTACGCAATTCGCTAAAGTGAGAGAAAAAGATATGGAGGAAAAGTACTTAGATATTAGAAACGTATTTGCCGTTCTGACAGCGATCGGGAAGGATTGTTCTGGTCAAGGGGTTTGGTTTAAGTGCGTTGTATTATGCGGAATAATAGGATTGGTTGATTTAGATGTGTTCTTGGTATGTGTACAGTGTATCCTGGTATTATGATTATTCTATTTTTTGTTATTGATTTTTTTTTTTTTTTTTCATTTTCATTTCATTAGCATGTCATCATCACCATAATCAGTATCATCATGATTGTTATGATAATTATCCCCGTTGTTATTGCTCATTGTAGTTATTATTGTTGTTGTAGTTATCCTAATCATCATCATTATCTGTTTTTTTATCATTATGATTGTTATCATGTGCATGATTACTATCATGATCGACGTGATGTTTGTTATCTCGATCGTAATGATGATTGTTATTGTGATCGTAGTGATGATGATTATCATAATTAATATAATTTGATTCTATCATTATTGTTATCATTATTAATATCATTATCATCATTGGTATCATCATTACCATCTTGTTATTGTTCTTAGTAAGGTCATCATACCTGCTTTCACTCTCACTTTTCAGGTTAAGCATGAAGCGAGTCCAGACAGAACTAAGTGAGGCATTGTATATTCAACAATACCCTCGCTAAAGCTGCCATTGCATTTCTCAAAGGGGAAATACAGAAGCAATCTACATGGGAGAATCATCACTGTTTAGACTACTGAGATTACTATTCGTATCCTGTAGCTATTCCGTTCTCCTAACCAACTATCCTGGATTGAGCTCTTGTGTGTTGAACATTCAGGTTATGCAATGTTGCGAGTCACAAAAAATAAACAGTGTAACGAGCACGTACAGATATTGTAAAGCATAGTCACGCTAAGAATTGAATAAAAGCCGTGATGTTTTGAGCTTTTTTTGAAAGTTCTTCGGACAAGTATTTAGTTAGAAATATATAGAAGTGAATCAGGTCTCTTGAAGGAGGAATATGATCGTGTAATCTTGGGAAAAAAAAAACTTTTCCCACTAAAAACGAGGTGAGGTCATTCAATACATTATTGACAAGCACTTCATTTAAGAGGAGGAATCGCTTTTTTTCATTAATAGATATTCTAACATCTTCCTTTCGTACGAACTGGATGATTTATTAGTGAATTAAGTGTCATACCAATTCAAGTGATGGCCTGCATTATACACCTAAATGAAGCATAAAAAACTATTGAATATACCGTAGTGTATCTAACATCAAGCTTATGTTCACTTATCCTTTACCCGCTTCCCCTGAGTAAAACTTCGGACATTTCTTTCAAGGGATGCCGTAAATACCTGATGAAGTATCAAATGCCCCGCTGGAGGCTCTGCGTTTCACAAGATTTACGGAACGTGTTGGAATAGGTGAAAACGAGATCGACATTCACTTAAAAAAAAAAAGGCTTTTATTATCGTATGGCGGGTTGAACGGAACGAATGATGATTTGCTGGAACTATCCGTACAAGTGATTTGATTCTGGGGATAGTATTTCGTTCGCGTAAGTTAGTTTAAGAAAAAAAAAAAAAGAGGATAACCTAGTATACTGAACTCTTAAATATCATATTAAGTTCTCGATTAATGAATAAATTATTATTGATCTAAAAGGCTCGAAGAAACACTGACAAGGTTACATTTTTTTATGTATAAGGGATGGTTAGAGAAAAAAAATCAGCAAAGTTAATAAATTTAGAGAGCCAAAGGATATTATGTAATAAAACGGACATAGAATATAATTTCCTTGTATTTCTCAATTCAACACTGAACTAAATTACAAGGAAAATTAATGTTTAAAAAGCTTACAATAATAAGTTTAAAAGA
>NW_028234405.1:41192318-41197318 GCF_977035675.1 Penaeus japonicus
ATATATATGCATATATACACAAAGATAGATACATGCATACATTTAGCCTGTATATATACCACATAAACGTAACCGGACAGACCGGGACTCGTACAATAGATACAGTATGTATATTGATAACAACGCTAATTCAGAGCAGTACAACGAGCATTCACTGTTTACTCGTAATCAGGGTCCGCAGTACAGACTCGGGTCTTCGCTCGACTGATTTATACTGATGCTGTAACTGCTTATTGTGTATCTAGATCACTATCGGAGTGTAATAGATATACATGGTAAGGTATGGTCCACACAATAGCGATAATGATGACACTTATGATGATATTGATGGAAATGATAATACAAAAACTTGGCCTAATATCAGTGTCTATTAGTATAGTCTTTTGTTCTATGGAAACTTTAATTCAAATTCATTCCGCTAAATAGTGGATTGCAGTGCAGTGTTCAGAAGATGTACAGGGTGTGAGAAACATAAAAGATAAGGATAATGATACTAACAATAATAATGATATTTCTAATGATAATAATAACAATAAAGATAATGACGATAACTGCAACATCTGCAACAGCAATGAAATAACAAAAAAATATCAATGATAATGATAATAATGATGATGATGTCATGAGAATTTAAAATAAATATAATAATAGTAATAATAATAAAAATTATGACAAAGATAATAACGATAAAGTAATGATGATAAAAACAACAATAATAATCATAATGGTAATAACGATAATGACAATAACATTGTAATACCAATCATGACAACCATAATGATGATTATAATAATGACAAGGAGAATAAATAAATAGATAAATAAAAAGTTGCAAGACACATTTTAAGAATGATAAGACACCCGTAAACATCTCGGTAATTTATTTCCATGTAACTCATCAAAGAGGCGAATTAGAGTTTGATTAGTTCTGGGAACAATGTCAGCTCTTTGAAATTTTAATGGGTAATCAAGGATAATTAAGGTGTTGCTGTTAGACTTCACACAAAAAAAAACAAAGTTCGAAGTTCGCTTGTTTCCTTTTGGCTCAATTGAATCTGGTTTAAGACCCAAATTTGTTTTGGTAAAGTATGACTAGAGTTTCGGTTTTGATTAATTTAATACTGACTGATTTATGTACGTTTTTTTTTGCCGCTAGACGATGCCCTACTAATGACCCTATCATATTAGTCAATCAAATTGTTCGTATCCATATATAAATTCTTCCACCTGGTATGCTTTAATTGGAGAATAATAAACCAATAACAAGAGTTTTTATTATCGATGTGGAAGCTTTTGGTAGTCACTAAGTCCTCTCTACCGCCAAGCCTTCCCGGAGTTATTAGACCATGCACCACATTAACGAGATTATAAATGCAACGGTAATGAATTAAAACTAATTCAGCATGAAATGCCGCTACACCTGATATTGCTAAATAATTGGAATTGTAATTAAGCTAATGGCGGAAGTATGCTCTTAGTCAGTGTATATACACTGATGCATATATTCCATTTATAATTTCGAGTTAGTATTTCTGTGTCATGCCAATTTCATACGGAAGTATATTACATATTATAGCATATTTCATATCACAGCAATATGACTTAGACACAACACCTTGGTTCATCCCCTTCACACAAACACACCTGCCTGGTATCCTTAACACAGCCTCTTGCTACCCATTGCTCCACCATGCTATGATAAGTAGACGTTTCAGAGATTTCAATTCTGGGTGTTAGGGCACAACTACGATGGCCGCATAGCGTAATTATCTCTCTCTTTCTCTCTCTCTTCTCTTTCTCTCTCTCTCTCTCTCTCTCTCTCTCTCTCTCTCTCTCTCTCTCTCTCTCTCTCTCTCTCTCTCTCTCTCTCTCTCTCTCTCTCTCTCTCTCTCTCTCTTCTATCCCCCCCCCCTCTCTTTCTCTTTCTTTCTCTCTCTCTACTATCTATCTGTCATATATATATATATATATATATATATATATATATATATATTATATATATAATATATATATTATATGTGTGTGTGTGTGTGTGTGTGTGTGTGTGTGTGTGTGTGTGTGTGTGCGTGTGTGTGTGTATGTGTGTGTGTGTGTACATATATATATGTATGTATATATATATATATATATATATATATATATATATATATATATATATATATATATATATATATTGACGCATTTTGATTAGATCCTCATCAAAATGACATACTTTTCATTCCCACTAATACCTTTCCAATATCTGTCTCATTGAACTCTATTCGGAGAAGAAACTTGGTTGGATTAATGAACAAGGAAAAAATAAATAAAAGACACTAATTCATTAATTTGTTTGTTGAAAATTACAGAAACACGATAAAAAAAATTATTTGAAGCCTGGAATAAAAGATGTTACCTCATTAGCAGATTACTTAGTTAAATGTGATACCTCACCACAAGATAGTTTGTGCTTTGTTGTTTGTATGGATAGAAGAATATATTTGAAGTTATGACATAACAGCAGGTTGCTGTTAGTCTACTGGAGTGATTATGTATCGTATACTTGTTAGTTGTACTACATAATGCTGTTTGTTTTATCACTTATTTCATCAAATAACAGGCTACGATTTTTTTTTTTCTTTTTTGCATTTTTTTATATTCATGGGGCACATATTGTAAACCATTACGTATTCCATACCTTTGATGAATATAATTTTGTATAAAACAAAGAAATTAAACGAAATCAGGTACATTTAGAGAAAGGAATCTAATCGAGATTTTCAATTGCATCTCTTTGAAAATTAGACAAAGCCATAGCTAAAAAGTGTGACATCATAAGGTCCTGCTTAAGTAAAAGTGTATTTACTTATCTGACTCAGTGACAAGAAACAAAGAACATTCACAAAAGTCTTAGTAATATAAGCACATGCATATAAATTCTTGTTAAAGAGGACTACACAAGACAAGGAATGATAAGGATATTCTTAAAATGACAACTTACTGATATAAAAAGGTAGAAAGCACCAGAACTACCTTTCTGTCAGTATAAAATATTCCTTATTTCAAAAATATTCCTTGTTTCTTCAAAAATGAATCAATTTCTAAAAAGGTAACGATTCAGAACGTATCTAAATCATTAAAACATCACTTTTAGCAAAAAGATAATAAGTAAATTTTGGTCCTGACTGACTTAACTAACTTCATTTTTAGGACTGATCTTAATTCCCCTGATTTACATTTGACCGAAAAAGAAGCTTTGAGCAAAATAACATTTTTCAGAAGAGAGGACGACGATTTGGAAATCCTCCTGGACGTGTGAGTGGGGTATTTATTGTTAGGATTTTAGGACACTTAATCAAGCGATATATATATATATATATATATATATATATATATATATATATATATATATATATATATATCCATATTCATTTGTGTCTGTGTGTGTGTGTGTGTGTGTGTGTGTTTGTTTTATATATATATATATATATATATATATATATATATATATATATATATAATATATATATATATATAATATATATATATAATATACAATATATATATTATATATATATATTATATATATATATATATATATATATATATATATAATATATATTATATATATATTATATATTATATATATAATATATATATATATAATATATAATATATATATATATATTATACATATATGTATATATATCTGTATATATATAATATATATATATACATATATATATATATATATATATATATATATATTATTATATAATATATATATATATATATAATATATATATATATATATATATATATATATATAAATATATATTATATATATGTATTATATATATGTATATATATAATATATATTATATATATATATATATATATATATATATATCTATATATATATATCTATATCTCTATATCTATCTCTCTCTCTCTCTCTCTCTCTCTCTCTCTCTCTCTCTCTCTCTCTCTCTCTCTCTCTCTCTCTCTCTCTCTCTCTCTCTCTCTCTCTCTCTCTTTCTCTCTCTATCTCTCTCCTTTATTTTTGCAACAGGTACATTATTTGTCAATGAACAGAAAACATTAAAAGTACTAAACATAGAGATGAAAAGAAATAATTGTGTAAAACTCAGAAGTAGTTATAACATCGAAGTTATGCATCTAGCAATGTAAGGTTATTCATTCACATTACTTTTCTACATATGTCATGTCACGGCTCATTTCTATATATAGAAATTTTATATCCATGATCAAGATAACTGGAACTGGAAAAATAAATATAAAAGATTTATTTATATATCTAGGAATCCTATCCTGATAATTTCTTGCTGGCATCACTGGGTAATATATCTTTCACAATGGTAATAAGTTTTGTGTTTAGTGTCATATTTTATATCGTTATCACTTTTGCATGCTAGTTATCATGCAAAAATAATAATGCTGTTATCATATAAAAGTATATTATGGCGCTGGCTTCTTTTCGAAAATAAGCTTAAGCTATATAAACATACTGAATTAGTATGGTTCACCAGTATCTCCTTGTTCCATATAAAATACAAAAATTAAACTTGGCAGACTAGCTGGGAAAATTGAAGCACTGTTTAAAGATTCTAGAAATACTGAGAATAAAGAAGATAAAACCGAAATTCACGGCTGGCTTAATTGGTCCCTTTTTTTTCTTTCTATGAATAATGTATTTTTACGCGCACACGCTAACGCAAACAAACGCACACACACACAGAGTATATACATACATAACCACATACACACAAACACACACACACACACACACACATAAAAGCATGCAAATAAAAAGACATACACAGATTATATACATGTATAAATACACAACCATACACACACTCACCACAGACACACACGCATACAAACACACAGACGATATACACAAACACACACATACAATGCCTACAATGATAATTTTAGTCACATGTCTGTTCTATGTAGAGAGAGTTCTTCGTGAACTATACAATATATAAATCAATC
>NW_028234405.1:41199818-41202318 GCF_977035675.1 Penaeus japonicus
CTATCTATCCTTATCATAATCACAATCATCACAAAGGCCATGATAACTTCGAGAAGTTGAGAGGTCACAGTGAGACAGTCCGCCCACACTGCGTAACCTCAGTCTGCTGCAACCTCTTGCTATGACGCATATAAACCGGCGAATGGTACTGCACGACCAAGTTGCTGTGGGATGTTCTGCTCATAAGTCTGCAAGCGGCTTAACAATTCAACGAGACATGACCCTTGCTATTTTGCCATTGTTCGTTGTATGTGCAAGCTGCTCTCTTTCATTCACGTAGTCCTTATTTCTAGTACTGGGGTCCCCCGAAGAAGCGTTAGTGTTTCGTAGTTTTTTTTTTTTTTTTTATCAAGTTATAGAATTAGGCAATAAATGGTATATAATCTTATCGAAGTAAAATAAAATAAACCAATAAAAAACGCAAAGTAACGCGGACACTCCACCAAATCCCAAAATTCCAGTCTCAAAATATAGAAAAATACCATAATAATGACAATTTTAAGATCTTCCTCTTCAACGCTGAACTGAAATGTTGATGAAAGCTTTCATTCAACCTTGCACTTCTGTAGGCGGACCTGGCACCATTTCCGAAATGTAGTCAAGAGTAACTTTGTCCACTTCTACGCTCAATGTGCCATTCGCGACATCCCTGCCAGAGAACACTCCCTCAACAGCAAAGCAAACATCTTGTGAAACTCGCTCTATGTGAAAAGTTGCTCTTCGTGAAAAGTTCCTAGCGAAGTCATTGATCCAGTGTGTTTATTTTCATCGTATAATATTAGGTTTATCGTTGAGTACCATTATCGTTGGAAGTCAAAAGGTAATCAGGTACCCACCCTCTCCATAGGCACACCTCCACACCTAACCACCAATAAAAAAAGGCTGATCAAATCACCTAAAATTTCACGAAATATGGCTACTCTATTATAAATACATTATCCCGGAGGAGTAGCATGACGTAAATAACTCCAGGCTATTCAGGTATGATACGCCATCATCTGGGAATTTCACTGAATATTTGTCGAAATTGTGACCTACTGATTACCTTATATGACAAACATATCACCTGATGGCATCCTCCAGAATTCAATTAGGTAGACCTTTTGGGTGTGAAATCTCATGGTTATGTGATGACTTCGGTAAAAGGCTATTGATTGATTGAATTAAACCGTTGGATACGAGTAATGTGAATGTGCTGACAGTAAATATTATACCGTAGTCCAGATGACGTGAAGGCGGCAACGCAGGTATATTTTCGTTTTCACATATCAGTTATTTTTTTACAATCATACTAAAGTGATATATATATTAAGTGACAGATAATGAAAATTATTATTACGATTACTACAACTAACGCAATACTGGTTTAGTTTAAAATCAGAAACACAGATGGCACCACACTCTCCTGGCACCAGCAAGAAAGAAATCCTTAGATGGGCGTGCCGAGTTTTGTTCCAATCCCTATCTTAAGAAAGCGATGGCACACAGCAAGATGTTGAAAGGACCAACGATGCAGGATATGCAAGCAGAATGAGAAGAAGCAAGTGGATTAAAACATATGCAACAGCTGCAATGTTTCTCTTTGTTAGTATGGTACCGTAAGAACAGGTCGCTTGTCATCGCTTCATGTTTTTTTTGTTTTTTGTTTTTTCGTTGTGGTTGTTTTATTAAAAGTATTAGTTTACGAGAGTAATGAAGCTATTTTTTGTCTCCCTATATCACTTCAGCCAGAGTGAATGTACAGAACATAACGAGCTGATATGGACGACACTTTTTGTCAATTGCAATATTGTGAAAGCCTTACAGATCTCACCTACAAGCCTCATTATAGAGTAAAACGCAAAAAAGGGACTCAAGTATCATAATGAGTGAATGGAGGAGAACGAGATAGCTTTATATGTGTCGCGTGACGCTCCCTCCTTCTGAAATAAAACCTGTTTTGTGTGCCGAGCAGGTGGCACTGGTGCCCGTCTTGTGGTCAAGACAAGATAATGGATGCCTCGTATCCAACAGGTTAATAGAGGGAGAAAGAGTGAGAGAGATAGAGAAAGAAAGAGAGAGAGAGAGAGAGGGAGAGAGAGAGAAAGGGAGAGTATGTGTATGTGTGTGAGTGAGAGAGAGAGAGAGAGAGAGAGAGACAGAGAGAGACAAAAAAAGTGAGAGAGCGAGTGAGAACGATTGCAAGTGAAAGAGAGAGGAGAAAATGAGAGAGTGAGTGAGAGTGATTGCAAGTGAAAGAGAGAGAGAGGGAGAGAGAGAGAGAGTGAGAGAGAGTGCGTGAGAGCGATTGCACAGGAAAGGGAGAGAGAGAGAGAGAGTTCTGCAACCAATCGTAATTGGATAGGTTTCACTCTGTAACATCTTACAAGCAATGTAAATGTAGCAAACTAATTTCACGCTAACAAAATGCAGAATTACAGATTCAGCCTTAACGTACCCTTTTACGATATCAGCAAGGGGATAAAAGTACTGCTATAATATCTTGCTTCTTTATCCCCTC
>NW_028234405.1:41242318-41244818 GCF_977035675.1 Penaeus japonicus
AATGAAAACAACAACAAGAACAACTAAATTAACGATAACTCATTACTGTCAATATAATCATCATTATCATCATTATTACCATGCTATGAAAGTCAAACGAAAAAGGCGGGCCGGTGATTGACAGTTGCGTTTAGAGGTATGAATGATGTATGCCCCAGAGGAGGTGATGAATAGCCCCATTACCATGGCTATAAAGGAAGGATTATAGTTCATATCATCATGATGTATGGTATAGTTAGACTTGGGATAGTGGTTGCTATAGTAACAGTCCGTAGTGGTAGTGTTAGGTATTAGTAGAATGAGTTTCTGTATTGGGTAGAGTGGTTAGCATTGTACTCTTAACAAAGGTAATGATATAATGACTAACTATAGCAGAAATAGAGATAGAAGTTTTGATATTGATAGAATAAGAAGTAGAATTATCCTTCATCACAGAATAGCCCGGACTCAAGTATTTCGAAGCCTAATGATTCCAAAAGGTGTGTTGGGATCTCGTAAGCCACTCACCACCTCATTGCAGGCCTATTCCCTTTAGGTGTGCAGTCATGTGTCACAAATGAGACCATTAACACTAAAGGTAGAAGAAAAAAAATTGCGTACATAATTTCCTTCCCATTGCTTTGGTGAGTTTGGATATATATTACTCTTGGAGGGAGAAAAAGAACTGAGGTTTTAATCGTGGACTCTTTACGTCACACGAAATCTATTGCGTCTAAATATCTGTCTACTGAGAAATAACAGGTAGCAAATGAGTAAACAGAGCGACGGGCAAACATTAGAGCGATATATATATATATATATAAGGAAGGAAAATTTCCTTTTTGAAATAATATTCTTACCCTACCCCTTCGCCACGCCTCCATTAATCCTAAGAAGCCATTCTCCCCTTCGCCCACCCCTTGACACGCGCCTATCCACTCTCTTCGACACCAGGCCTCCTAGAGCGACAGATTGATTAATCAGAGCACCGACTCCCCTCGCTGTTTGCGCTCTCCCCTCTCCTTTGCGCCTACCTCTCAGCTTTCTTATATATCTCCACTTCATATCCACCATCGCTTAAAGTCAGCCGATATCCAGATTTCCTATAAATCTGCGTGTGCTTCTGTGTGTGGGCGGGGGTGGGGGTGGGGTGGGGGATTGGGGGTGAGAGTGGGGGGGTGGGGGTGGGGGTGGTAGTCGGAGGAAGGGTGTCAAAAGTGAAGCGATAGAAAGAGAGAGGCGTGGAGGACACAGGTGATGGAAAAGGAGGAAGAGGAAAAAGGGATAGAGAGAAGGAGTGAAAGGAAGAGGGTTGGAAGATACAAAGAGAGACACCTAGAAGAAGGGAGTTAGAAAGGGAAAAGGTTTGTCGTATACGTTTATACATGCGTGTGTGTCTGTGTGTGTGTGTGTGTGTGTATGCGTGTGAGTTATGAGGTACTTATCTGTTTATTTCTTTAACAAATTTCACTTAATGGCATACAACTATATAAATTAGGAATGATGGTAAATATATATATTTATATATATATATATATATATATACACATAAATATATATATATAATATATACATACATTAAATATAATACATATACACATATATATATACATATACACATAAATATGTAATACACACATATATAATTTATATATATATATATACACTCATACACACACACATGCACACACACACACACACACACATATATATATATATATATATATATATATATATATATATATATATATATTATATATATATATATATATACATATATATATGTACATATTGATATATATATACATTATATTATATATATATATAATATAAATATATATATATATATATATATATATATATATATATATATATATATATATAATATATTTATATATTTATATATATATATATATAAATATTTTCTTTTTCGTTTCTTTTTCGCCTTTCCTTCTTTTTGTATGACTATCATTTCTAACGGTAAGGTATCATCATATAAAGTATTTCATCTTATTGAATATCCTTATAGTTGATAATCAAAGACTATCTTATTTCCTTATTACAGTCAGTTTCCACTTCTTTCTCCTTTTAATATAAAACAGAAAATGACGATTACTTCCAAATGAAAAAGTTACGCGATGAATTTGTATTATTTTCCCATCATATTTAAGATATTTCAGTACAATTATATCCTACTACTCACTGAGAGAATTTGGAAACTTTTCTACAATTCTGGTTATTGTTTGTAGTGGTTGAAGTTTTAAGTAATAAGTAACTTTAAACAAACATGGAGAAAAAAACTTTTGAGCTAAAAAAAAAGTTGTGCTATTGTTAACAACAATTCCAGAATTTGTTCGATCTATTCAGGATGTTTACACACACACACACACACACGCATACACACACACACACACACAGACACACACACACACACACACACACACACACATACACTCACACTCACACACAAAAACACAAAAGGATTTTTTTATATCAAGTATACTATACTTACAACCGGTAT
>NW_028234405.1:41252318-41254818 GCF_977035675.1 Penaeus japonicus
ACGATCTCCTTCAGAAGGACTTTAGGTCGTTACCTTTGAAGGATTTCAGAATAGGTAGTGAGCTACTATTACCCTGAGGGAATGTCCTTCTAAACCTCGGACCGTAGGTAGGATTTGCTTGCTATTGCAGAGACAGTCTTGGTCCCCAGCCACGTGCCTTACCACAACACCTCGGTGGTTACCCTTTCATGTATCACCGGAAAAGTAATGGCCCTTGAAATACTAAAGGAAATTTGTTTTGGACCTATAAAAAAGATAATGCTAAAAAAATACTAAAAAAATACTAAAAAAATACTTAAAAAATACTAAAAAAATACTAAAAAAATACTAAAAAAAAATACTAAAAAAATACTAAAACAATAATAAAAAAATACTAAAAAATACTTTTAAAAAATGCTTTAACAGGGAGCGTTATTACTGGAATCACAATTATAACATCTATCAATCACCTTCTCATATACAGTATGTGAAAGGCGAGAGCACTTATGCTTATGCAGACTGCGTGTGTGAACCAATTTCATATGTAGAGAGATCCTATTCCTATTTTAGAGAATGTGTAGAAGACCCCATTTCATTCAAAACTCAATTCCACCAAAATGTGGCCCGGGCACCTTTTTATGATATGAGCCTCGTTTGTACCATTATGATATGAAAAATGCTTACAATGGAAACATCGTTTTGCATTTATCATGCTTAAAATTTGTAAAACATGATTGACCGTGACATTTATTGTTTATGTAACTGTTATTGATAATAAAATAAATACAGTAGGAGTAGTATTATCAACTACATAAATAAATGTAGTATTAAACCTCTGACGTGGCGAACTTTCTCTACATTTTCAACAATTTCCAGACGCTGGAAATAAATTACTTGATCCTATTTACACTACAAGGATAATGATATGTCGTTTGAGATGAATTAGATAAATGGTTACAGAATGAGAAGTGATATTTTTTTTAAGGAAAATGAATTGTCGATGTCCTGGTAATACCCTCCCCCCCCTCCCCGCTAAATCTGTTATTTACTACGTACGTCGCTTTTTGTTCTATTTTGTTTATTCTTTGCTTTATTCATCCTTATCATACATAAATTTTCATGTTCAGCTTCTTGAAGGTATCTTGTATGAATAGCAAGTAAGTTCATTTTGTCTGTGCAGGGCAGAAACACTGTCTGGCATATATGAAAATTATTTCGGTTCCAAGATTTTTTTTTTCCTTTTTTTGTCTTACCATTGTTATTATGACTTATTGTTTGTGTTTTTATTATTGCTGTTATTATCGTCATGATTGTTATTACTATTACTATTGTTATTATTATTATTATCATTTTTATTATTATAACTATCAATATTATTACTTTTATCATAATTATTATTATTACCATTATTGTTGTTGCTACTGTTATCATCGTTATAATCATTATGATTACAATCATTATGATCATCATTGTTATTATGATTATGACCAGTAGTAATTATAATATAATGATCATCATCATCAATATCATCACCATAATTACTATCATCATCATCTTTACTATTATTATCATCATCATTATCACCATCATGATTATCATCAGCAGCAGCAGAATCACCATCACCATCCTCATCATCATCATCATCACCACAACCACCACCATCATCACCATCACCAAGATCACCACAACCACCACTATCATCACCATCACCAACATCACCACTACAACCATCATCACCATCCCCACCAACACTATCAGCATTATCATCACCACCATACCCACACTCACAATCATCATCATCATCATAATTGCTCTTCCTTTTCTGACTTTGTACACCTGTCTTGAATTTAACCTTTGACCTTGAATTTAACCCTTGACCTTGACTTTAACCTTTGACCTTGACTTTAACCTTTGACCTTGACTTTAACCTTTGACCTTGACTTTAACCTGTCCGTTCAACTCATGTTTGGGTCGACAGCCTTAAGTGAGCGCTAGAGGAGAGGTTCCTTGTTAGGGTCTCATGGTTAAGTACTTTCTTAAGTCTTAAGTCTTTGGTCTATCGGTTTTATTTGGTCATTTGGTTTTATTTTCTAGTGTGATGTATATATAGATTTTAAATCTCTCTCTTTCTCCCTCTCTCTCTCTCTTTCTCTCTCTCTCTCTCTCTCTCTCTCTCTCTCTCTCTCTCTCTCTCTCTCTCTCTCTCTCTCTCTCTCTCTCTCTCTCTCTCTCTCCCTCTCTCTTTTTTTTTTTTTTTTTTTTTTTTTGGGGGGGGGGTCCTGTCGTGGTGTGATTAGTATAAATTGTGTGTGTGTGTTTTTTTTTAAGTCCTCTCTGGGAATCTTACATCGTCTGATATACATTGATTTCTTTAATAAACAGCAGTCGCATAAATGGCATTATATTGTATTAAATCCCATTTGCTATTGCATTGCGAATCACAATTTTATTTAATTACAGCCGATATCTATAGCAATATCTAACATAAAGTACACTGGTATTTGGAGAATTTTAATCATGA
>NW_028234405.1:41284818-41292318 GCF_977035675.1 Penaeus japonicus
CATTTCGAATTTCGCTGGCAGTTCCATTGAAGAGGTAGGCGGTGGGCACTTCTGAACGGTGGTGACAGGTTTCCCTTATCGATGTACGAGACATAAATGATTCAGAGAAATAAGGAGTTGTCAGTCTGTTCGATACTGAACCAGGTTAGAGAAGAGAGGATGGGGGGAGGGAGTAGGGGGTTAGATGGAAAAGGGGAGCGAGAGGGAAAGAAAGGGATAGATTGATGGGTATGTAGATATATGGGGAGAGAGAGAGAGAGAGAGAGAGACAGAGAGAGAGAGAGAGAGAGAGAGACAGAGAGAGAGAGAGAGAAAGAGAGAGAAAGTGAGAGAGAGAGAACACCCACCCCAGAGGAGAGCGAAGAGAGAACTGAGAGAAGAGAGAGAAAAGAGAGAAAGGAAGAGAGAGAGAGAGAGAGAGATACAATTAAAATACACAACATACAAACAAACCGTACAATTTATACATACATACAAACAAACACAAAGGAAAGAAAAAGAAAGAGTGAGCGAGAGAGATACAGGAAGAGCGAGCACTGTCAACTTTTGCCCTTGAAGAAATAGCAGAGCCGCGGCCACGCACATCAAAGAGAAATAAAAAAAAAAGATAAAATAAAAAAGAAGTAAAAATCGCCGTCTCAAGCACAAAACAAAATACATAACCATGAAAAAGCAATCACATTCTGCGCGCAAGTTTTTTCGTCACGGTCTGCCTTGCCTATCACACTAACTTTTCCGAGAGTTCAGTTGATTAGAGTGTGTTGTGTGTTTCAGTTGGGGGTTTTATATTTATTGTTCGATTTTCCTTCGATATTTGTTGTTTTCTGCCTTTTGTTTTAAAGCATTCGTTTTACACAGAGTGGTACACTGCATCATAGTCCGTTATCGTGTCGCCTGCATTAGGTTTCAGTCATTAGGTCTTATTGGTGTTCTTTGATATCCGAAGTTTGTGAGAAAAAACTCTGTTTTTGTACTTTGAAGGTGTTTTTGTGGCCGTTGTTAAGTCGGTCCGAGATCGTGGCTGCAACGTACGGGGAGTAACACTCGCGTGGTGGCCTACCTAGCGCTGGAGTTTACGTAAGAGGGGGGTTGGGGGGTTGTTGGTTTTTTGGGAAGAATTCGGGGTTGCAGGTGGGGGTGTGGTGGGGTCAAAAGATTGTCTGAATATATATACTATATATATATACTATCTCTATATCTATCTTATGTTGAGTGTGGTCGTGTGTGTGTGAGTGTGTGTGTGCTGGTGTGTATGTGTCGTGTGTGGTGTGTGTGTGGTATATATATATATGGTATATGCGAGCGAGAGAGAGAGGAGAGGGTGAGAGAGAGAAACAGAGAGACGAGAGAGCGCGATGAGGAGAGAGAGAGAGAGCGCGACGGTGTGTGTGTGTGTGTGGTCAGTGTGTAGTGAGTGTGTTGTGTGTGTGTGGAGTATTTGTGTGTGGTTTATGTCGCCTATACCGGCGGGTTTTGGGGGGGGTGGGCAGGTATCGCAGGCATGGCGGGTTCGCGAGGCGGTGTGTAGATAAGTGACAAAATGCCGCCAGTTACACAATTCCGACAAACGCCATACACAGCATATTCATGCATCAGGTGTGTCATTCCTTAATTATGCTGAAATAGGCGTGGTTTCTTCATACCTCGGGCCTTCACGTTCGTCAACCGCAGAACCTTCAACACAAATACATGCGGACGAAGCTATATATTCAATGGGGTTGAATCGATATAAAGTGATCTATGAGGGATTATATAATCTGAAAGAGAAAATAATGGCAACTGCTCGCATGGCAACGGAGAAGAACACTTCGTCGCGCTGCTTCGAATTCAAAGTCTAGGGGAACGAGAAATAGGTGAATTATCAGCTCTTGATTGGTGTACACATATATACCAGAGTGTGTGTGTGTGTGTGTGTGTGTGTGTGTGTGCGTGTGTGTGTGTGTGTATATTATTTTTTATATATTTTATATATATAGTTATTTATTTTTATATATATAATTTATATATTATTTATAAATATTATATTTTATTTATTATAAATTATAATATTTATACATATCATGTCTATATATTTTATATATTTTTTTATTAAAATATATATATATTTTTTTTTTATTTTATATATATGTATACTATATATTTATATATATATATATTTTTATAATATATATATATATTATATTATATATATATATATAATATAAATATGTTATACATATCATGTTTTTATAAATTATTGTAAAAAGTAATTCTGTATATATATATATATTAATATTAGATATATATATAGTTAATATATATATTTATATTTAATATATATTATATACTATATATATATATATATTTATATATATATACATTATATTTATATAGATATATCTATATAAGGTATATATACAATACTTATCTGTTGTAATATATTTTGTAAGTAATTTGATAAGAATTAAACACAAATCACGACAAATTGCATTATATCTTCGTTTATATCTTTCCTACATGTGCGAATGTTTTTTTTTTTTTTTCTTTCTTTCTTCATTTCTTTTAGATAAGTGATTTGACTTTTAGATATGATTAACCTCAGTTACTTTTCAGATCAAATCACAATAAATAACGTTTAGTAAAAAACAAACACGATAAACAATACTATTCACATTTCATTCTCTAAGAATTATAATATGTTACTGGCAGTAAAATGGATGATTGTGGTTTGATCGTGCAATTACGATATTTTTAAGTAATAGTCGATGATGTGGTGACCGCGGACATGTTGTCTTTGAACCGCGCACATCGCCACAAACTGCCGTTATTTTTTTTATGATTCTAGAACACCGGCGACAGGACACCTTTCTTGACCGATACTTGTTTAATTTCCTCTACTCAACTGACCTGACCCTGAGCCTGACCTTCACAGTTGCGTAGGTAAGTAGTTAGGTTCGTATGGCTTTTCTTACACCTCTATGTTGGTATTATAAAGTGGGTGAATCAGTTATTTCTTGTCCAGATGCCACTATTTCTCTCCTCTCTCTCTCTCTCTCTCTCTCTCTCTCTCTATCTATCTCTCCCTTCTCTCTCTCTATCTATCTCTCCCTTCTCTCTCTCTATCTATCTCTCCCTTCTCTCTCTCTATCTATCTCTCCCTTCTCTCTCTCTATCTCTCTATCTATCTATCTATCTATCTATCACCTCTATCTCTCTCTCTTATCATTTTGGCCGTAAGTGTGTTCTTGTGTGTATTATGATGAGTCACGTTTCCCTAAATTGGAAAGACTTTTTTTTATTATTTTTTTTTTTTTTTTTTTTTTTTTTTTTTTTTTTTTTTTTTTTTGTACTCTGTAACACTTGAGTCTGTAGTTATATGTACTCCGTTTGATTTACAGCCCATTTTTTCTGTATTATGCTAGTATTTATTACATAATTTATATTAGGAGGAAGACAAGATTCCTCCTCCTACCAGGTTTTCTCGGCTATAATCCTAATATTCTCTGGTGCCTCATCATTTTCGATCTTTTCCTCCTTTATGTAACTAGTTTAGCCATGTCCTCCTGCATAGCAAAAACATATTTGCCTGTGATATATTTATATGACATTGATTTTATTTTTTACTAATTTTCAACTGATTAAAGTAATTTTTGTCGTAGCACCTCGTTCTTTTTATGATGAAATTTAGTGAAATGTAGTAGTTTTTGCTGCGTGTGCAATCCCATATATGTACACTAAATGTTCTTCATTGTTTTATATCTGGCTTGGTCTGTGTACTATACTTTTATGTATGTGTGCGTGTGTATATTTATGTTTGGTCTTATACATTTACTTTTATGTATGTTGGTTTATTTTTTATACTCAACTCAATCACACACAATCACTCTCTCATCACATCTATTATACTTTTTATTATTTTTTATATTTGAGATTTTATCGAGTTTTATTGATTTTCTGCATTTTATACACATCTATGTAGATGTATATGGGGATGTGATTTTTTTTGGTGGTGATGTTTGAGTTACTGTTAGTTAGATTGTGTTTGCTGTGTTAGTGTTGAGAGAGTGTGTGAGAGTGTCTGTTGAGTTTTTGTTGTGTGAGAGTGTTATTGTTAGAGTGTGTTAGATTTAGAACATATTTTGTGTTATCTCTTTAGATGTTGAGGTAGAGGGTTTGTGTGAGTTGTGGTGTGAGTGTTTGTGAGTTTTTGAGTGTTTGAGTGTGGTTATTGATTGGTTGAGGTTATTTTGGTGAGTGTGTGAGAGTAAGAGGTTTTTTGTTTTGTGATTTTGATTGTATTTGGGAGTGGAGAGTGTGATTATGTGGTGTTTGTTTTGTTAGACTAGTGTGGGAGAGATGAGTGTTTTAGTGTTTGGTGTTGAGTTTGTGTGTTTGTTTTTGGTGAGTGAGTGTTATAGTTTTTGATTTTTATTTGTGTGTGTGTGTGAAGTCAGGAGTGTTGATTATCTAAAACATCTATGTTTATATAACTCTAATCTCTATCTACTAACTATCTAACTATCACTCTCAGTTAGTGTCTATATTTTTTGATAGAGACTTGGTGATTTAGATAGTGTTTGATTTATTTAGATATAATTTGTGAGTGTCTTTTTTTTAAGATAGATTATTTATTGATGTATATTAGTTGTATGGTTTTTGTTTGTTAGATTTATATTTTTGAGTTGATTGCTAGAGTATGTTGTTACATTTTATATTCATAAACACACCACTCACTCACACACACAAACACACTAACTCACTCACATACTCATATCACACCTTATATTGTGATAGTTTGGGTCTATATATATATTTGTATATATATATATACATATGTATATTATATATATTTTATATTTATTTATAATAAATATACATGATACATATATTTACACATTATTACATTTATGCATATTTTGACACACACACATATATTTTTATTTATATATATATTTATAATATATATTATATATATATACTTATAATATACCTTTAAATACATTTATGATGTTATGTATATATATATTATTTATATATATATCTATATTTATATATATATATCTATACAGTATTTATAATATATTTGTATACTTATTTATATTTATTTATATATATTTATATTTTATATATAGTTATATATTGTAGATATTTTTAATACTATCAGACATAAATTTATATATATATATATTATTCATATAATATACATATATTTATATATATAGTTATAAGTATTTATTTATATATATATATATTTTTATATATATATTCATATATACATATGTATATATATATATTTATTTTTGAATATATATATATACATATGTTATATTACATATTCTATATACATATTTATTCTATTACATTTATATATATATTTCATATTTATATATTTTTTTATAGATTTTTATAAATATATATGTTTATATAGATTTATATAGAGTATATTTTATTTTTATTTTTACTAGATATTTGTTGATATTGGTGTGTGTGTGTGTGTGTGTGTGTGTATGTGCTATTCTGTGTTGCTTTTGGAAGCTTCATATATCTCAACCAAAGTTAAATGATATTGATGCCTATAATTTTTGAATATTTACATTATTATTTATATTCTTTATCATAATATATATATATATATAATTATATAGATTTTTTATATATATGGTTATTTACATTTTATCTGGAAAAGGAATTCCTCGTATCTAAACTAATGTTAAAATATTGAGACAAGCTATATAACTGCAACCAGGTCATCAAAGGTAGTTTTTTCTTGTCTACATCGGTAGGAGAAAAAGGGACACGAAATCCCCTCAAATAATGAAGACAATTTTTTCGACTTGTTGAGCGAAAGGGTTGAGTCCTGTGGCTATCATGCAAAACTTATTTACAGATTGGAAAAGTTAGGATATTTAAAAATTCCTCCACAAGAGATGAACGAAAGTTATTAATACCGGTTGGTAGAATTTACAAGAAACTTTGGCCAACTGTCTTAAGTTTGGAGCACCGTCTCTTATTCAGCGGAATGGCTAGGGAAAATCATCATCTGTATTTATTTTCTTTTTTATTACTTATCTCTTTTCATTTATCATTCTTCTTTCACTTTTTCCTCATGTAGTCATGTTCGGGTCATTATGAACTTATGACGGGGCACCAGAATACAAAGAGTAGAAAAAAGGTATAAAAGCTGCTTATTTGCCAAAATGTTACGAATAGAATATTTTTCATAAAACCTATCCATAAGTCGAGATAAAAAAAATCACTCTATGGAGAAACACCAACTTTCTTTAGCATTCTCAGTAATGAATAAAAACATCGCTTCATGGTTTATTTGAGGACTTGAAAATTAAATGTAACAACCAGTGGCTAACTCAGTGGTAACGTCTTTAATGGGCTCGTGTTAATATCAATGTTAAAAACAATTATATCAAGATTAGCACTAGACTCCATTTAGTTAAGATCAGGCTGGCATTTGAACTTTTATTTTAATCCAATCACAGTTAAATATTGCGACGGGAAAGTAGAATATTTCTTTATCTTGTGTAAGCAACAATATGCGAAGAATGATATAAACTGAACACCTTATGTATAGAATATCGAGATTAAAGAATTTGATCTGTCGCCTTTTTGCTTGATGAAGTCGTGTGTGTTAATTGACAAACAGCACTTAATGCAAATAGAGGTATAAATGTATTTGAATATTTGGTAAATCGTTGCGTTGATTTCTGTGATACAAATTTATAATTCAATTGTTTTCCAGCAACATCTTGAAATTGACAGTGTCGTAGATATTCACTTGTCTTGATCCCTTCAAAAGTTAAGCAATATTTTCTCTATTATCAACGAGTTTATGATGGTTTATATTTCGTCCCTAAACCAAGGTGTGAACAGTTACGGACCAAAGTATTACCTATGAAAGAATTCAATTCAAAAGTAGTGTTGGTTGTTCTCAGAAATGCTTTGAACATATCTAAAACATACAGAAAAATTCAAAAGGATATTCTGTATTCTAGGATACCAATCATAGAAATAATAAAATAATCATTCATAAGCGTATATTAGCGATACACTGGCCCTCAGGTTGTACTCAGCTATTGGTGCTCGCTGAAGCATTCCTACTCTGTAGAATTAACTGATCAACTGCAACCAATTGTTGTGTTTTAGTGTTACGATGATCTGCTGCAGTTACTGATACAAAGTATATTTAGAAACTACTGGTCGTTTCACAGTTTCTTGTTTTAAATTAGTCACATCACCAGAATTTTGTATGTTTGATATGGCGTGTTACATTCTTTTATTTATCATTAACCCTTCTTCAGACATATTTGCTTATACAAGATAGTGCAAACACAGAAACTGTAAAATATATATCATATTTTCCGTCGCAATATTTGTTTGTATAATTCATTAAATGAATTTCAAAGCCAACCTGTTCTTCAGGATTAATGCAAACTTACTAAAACTCTTACAAACTTACCTTTTCTTTGTTTTTTGTTTTCTATATCTTTCACAAATAGCCGACGATTA
>NW_028234405.1:41317318-41319818 GCF_977035675.1 Penaeus japonicus
GGATGATAATGATGATGATGATGATGATAATAATGTGATAATTATAAGGATGGTGATGTTGATCATACCAGTCACGAGAATGATAATGATAATGATGAAAATAATAACAGTAATAATAACGATACTGATACTACTACTACTACTAATAATAATAATAATAATAATAATAAAGATAAGGATAATGGTAATAACAATAACAATAACGATGGTACTAGTAATAGCAGCAGTAGTAGAAAAAAAAAGTATAATAACAAGAACAGTAACGACAACAGTGCTACTAACCTCACTTAAAGACCGTCATATTGCAACTATCATTCGCTCAGACTGGTGTTTACTTACCTCTCATTAGCCGCAAGTTGCAAATCCATGCACAATGGGAAGGAAACTCACATCGGAGTTCATATCAAGAAATTTCTCAGTCGCTCGAAGGCGAATCGATCAACGAATGGATTGGCCTCTGTGTCTGTCTTCTTGCATGTTTGTTTGTTCGTGTGTTTGTCTTCTTGCATGTTTGTTTGTTCGTGTGTTTGTCTTCTTGCATGTTTGTTTGTTCGTGTGTTTGTCTTCTTGCTTGTTTGTTTGTTCGTGTGTTTGTCTTCTTGCATGTTTGTTTGTTCGTGTGTCTGTCTTCTTGCATGTTTGTTTGTTCGTGTGTTTGTCTTCTTGCATGTTTGTTTGTTCGTGTGTTTGTCTTCTTGCTTGTTTGTTTGTTCGTGTGTTTGTCTTCTTGCATGTTTGGCTGTTCGTGTGTTTGTCTTCTTGCGTGTTTGTTTGTTCGTGTGTTTGTCTTCTTGCATGTTTGGCTGTTCGTGTGTTTGTCTTCTTGCGTGTTTGTTTGTTCGTGTGTTTGTCTTCTTGCATGTTTGTTTGTTCGTGTGTTTGTCTTCTTGCATGTTTGTTTGTTCGTGTGTTTGTCTTCTTGCATGTTTGTTTGTTCGTGTGTTTGTTTTCTTGCATGTTTGTTTGTTCGTGTGTTTGTCTTCTTGCATGTTTGTTTGTTCGTGTGTTTGTCTTCTTGCATGTTTGTTTGTTCGTGTGTTTGTCTTCTTGCATGTTTGTTTGTTCGTGTGTTTGTCTTCTTGCATGTTTGTTTGTTCGTGTGTTTGTCTTCTTGCATGTTTGGCTGTTCGTGTGTTTGTCTTCTTGCGTGTTTGTTTGTTCGTGTGTTTGTCTTCTTGCTTGTTTGTTTGTTCGTGTGTTTGTCTTCTTGCATGTTTGTTTGTTCGTGTGTTTGTCTTCTTGCATGTTTGTTTGTTCGTGTGTTTGTTTTCTTGCATGTTTGTTTGTTCGTGTGTTTGTCTTCTTGCATGTTTGTTTGTTCGTGTGTTTGTCTTCTTGCATGTTTGTTTGTTCGTGTGTTTGTCTTCTTGCATGTTTGTTTGTTCGTGTGTTTGTCTTCTTGCATGTTTGTTTGTTCGTGTGTTTGTCTTCTTGCATGTTTGTTTGTTCGTGTGTTTGTCTTCTTGCATGTTTGTTTGTTCGTGTGTTTGTCTTCTTGCATGTTTGTTTGTTCGTGTGTTTGTCTTCTTGCATGTTTGTTTGTTCGTGTGTTTGTCTTCTTGCTTGTTTGTTTGTTCGTGTGTTTGTCTTCTTGCATGTTTGTTTGTTCGTGTGTTTGTCTTCTTGCATGTTTGTTTGTTCGTGTGTTTGTCTTCTTGCATGTTTGTTTGTTCGTGTGTTTGTCTTCTTGTATGTTTGTTTGTTCGTGTGTTTGTCTTCTTGCATGTTTGTTTGTTCGTGTGTTTGTCTTCTTGCATGTTTGTTTGTTCGTGTGTTTGTCTTCTTGCATGTTTGTTTGTTCGTGTGTTTGTTTTCTTGCATGTTTGTTTGTTCGTGTGTTTGTCTTCTTGCATGTTTGTTTGTTCGTGTGTTTGTCTTCTTGCGTGTTTGTTTGTTCGTGTGTTTGTCTTCTTGCATGTTTGTTTGTTCGTGTGTTTGTCTTCTTGCATGTTTGTTTGTTCGTGTGTTTGTCTTCTTGCATGTTTGTTTGTTCGTGTGTTTGTCTTCTTGCATGTTTGTTTGTTCGTGTGTTTGTCTTCTTGCATGTTTGTTTGTTCGTGTGTTTGTCTTCTTGCATGTTTGTTTGTTCGTGTGTTTGTCTTCTTGCATGTTTGTTTGTTCGTGTGTTTGTCTTCTTGCATGTTTGTTTGTTCGTGTGTTTGTCTTCTTGCATGTTTGTTTGTTCGTGTTGTTGTCTTCTTGCATGTTTGTTTGTTCGTGTGTTTGTCTTCTTGCATGTTTGTTTGTTCGTGTGTTTGTCTTCTTGCATGTTTGTTTGTTCGTGTGTTTGTCTTCTTGCATGTTTGTTTGTTCGTGTGTTTGTCTTCTTGCATTTTTTGCTTGTTCGTGTGTTTGTCTTCTTGCATGTTTGTTTGTTCGTGTGTTTGTCTTTTTGCATTTTTTGTTTGTTCGTGTGTTTGTCTTCTTGCATGTTTGTTTGTTCGTGTGTTTGTCTTCTTGCATGTTTGTTTGTTCGTGTGTTTGTCTTCTCGCGTGTTTG
>NW_028234405.1:41332318-41337318 GCF_977035675.1 Penaeus japonicus
ACCTGGGACTGAGGTTGGCAGATTTTCCTTCTCGAACACGGAAGGACAAAGCTAGGCGGCTGACGATGCTGTGGAGTCCTTAGTTGTGCGGATGACAACCTAGGAAAGATGGAGAGTTTTAAAAAAAAAATGTATGTGGAGTGCATAATTGCGATATAAATTGGGATGAGGTGATGTGTATTAATTGCATTGTTCATGTTCTTATTTTTCTGTTCAGGGTGCTTTGAGGTGCTGTAATCAACGGTAAGAGTGAATTCTATGTTAGAGTTGTTTTTTTTTCTTCTTCTTTTGTATTTATAGAATTCGAATATTTCAGATATTCGGGAGGACTTGCTAATACCATTCACCGATTCGATTCTACAACGCACTTTAATCAGCATGTATAATTTCAATTTCCCGTGAACCACAAGAAGCTTTCATTAGCATACGGATTATAATACTTAACTTTAATGCTTTGGTGTGTGTTATTAAGCACACTTTATCTATTCGATTTAGTTGTGCAACCTGCACTTTCGATTCGTTGTATTTCACTGCAACTCTTCTATATATAACCTTCCTATTATTTACTTTTACTATCACATACTCCTCTGAAATCAAGTGGATCCTTATTTTGAATGGATTTCGCACACGTAATCAGCCCAGTGATCCATCTATTTATCATTTTATCTATCTATCAATCTATTGATTAACAGTTACGTTTGTCATCAGGATTACAGGAAATATTACGAACAGATCGTGATGAAAATTTATGGGCAGGTTGACCATGGCCTACGAACCGAGTGGTCAGACTTGGGTGGTTATCTCGGGGGCAGATAGATAGATTTTGGAGTAGATAATGAAGTGATTTAACGTAAGTTTGTGGTAGATTGTTGATGTTTAGAATGGTTTGAGGTTGTGGAGGTAGATTATGTAAGTATGTTTTGATGTAGATGAAGGTAGGTTAAGAAAAGGTATTTGGTGATAGAAAAGATTACTTTTTTTTATCTTGTTAAAAGACTAAGTTGCCTGACCAAGGGAGAAATTGTGATATCGTTTTTATTATCAATACACTATAATTATCATCATTATTATTGTCATTATTGTCGTTATTATTGTTATAGGTATCATTATAATTATCATTATGTTTATCATCATCATAATTATCATTATCATTATTATTACTATCATTATCATTGTTATTATGATCATTATCATTATTATTACTATCATTATCATTGTTATTATTATCATTATCATTATCATTACTATCATTATCATTATTATTATTATCATTATCAATATTATCATTATCAGTAGTAGTAGTAGTAGTAATAGTAGCATTATTATCATCATTATCATTATCATCATTATCATTATCATTATGACATATATTGTTAAATCATTGTATTATTCTTTCATAGATCCAAATCATCATCAAACTTAGACCTATTGGTGATAGTGACCTATCGCTATTGTTAAATATTGTTATCGTTTGGGATAGATCTTCAGGGAACTAGAGACTAGTTTTTATAACGCAAAATATTTCTTAATTAGGATGATAAATACAAAGCACACCAAAGAAGTGATTACTTACTTCTTATCTCGTATTTTTAGTATATTTATTGTTACAATTGTCATTGTTGATATGATTAATGTTATTACTCTTATGATATTACCATTATTTCATGGTTATTTTCCTATAGTTATGATCATTACTATTATCATTTTCAATATTGTCATTATTTGTATTATCATCATTATTATCATCATTATTATTATTACTAATATAACTATTATGAAAATCATCCTTATCTCATATTGTTATCACTACTATTATGACGTTAATTATCAATATCATTATCAACGTTATTATTATTGTTCATTTATCTTTGTTGATATTTTCTTCGTCATTATTATGACTGTGGTTATTCTATTGCTATAATCATGATCATTATTGTTTTTCTTACTATTATCATTAATATCGTGATCATCATTATCTTTCGCATTATCATTGTTATCATCATTACTATAATCCTCATCATTATCGTCGTTATCATTATCACTATTAGTATTATCATCATTATCATTATTATCATTATTGTTGTTGTTTTTGTAATGATTATCATTATCATACTTATTTACTGCTGTTGTTGTAATAACTGTCATTATGATAATCGTTATCATTATCATTATAATTGTTGTAATAATTGTTATCATTATCTTTTTTATCATAATTATTATCATTGCTATCATCATGATCATTATCATTATAATCATTATTGCGATAATTATTGATATAATTACTATTATTTCTACCATTTTTATCGATATTGTTATTATCATTATAATATCATTATAAACACCATTATTATCACTCATATCATTATCATTATCATTATCATTTTTTATCAATATTGTTATTATCATTATAATATCATTATAAACACCATTATTATCACTAATATCATTATAAGTATCATTATTATCATTAAAATTATTATTATATTACCATTATCATTGTTATTATTGTTGTTTTTGTTATCATCATTCATATCATTATTATTATTCATTGATATCATTAAAATCATCATCATTATTGAAATTTCTGTTATCATCATTACCAATATCATTGTTATTAAGAATATCATCATTATCGAAATATCGTCTGTGTAGTTTCAATTTAGATTTTGTTTTAGATAAATGCCTCACAAGTAAAAGGAACCACAAGTTTTTAAACTTTCTTTCGAGGAAAAAAAAACTTTGCGGGAACAAATATATTCGCTCTTCACACACACACACACACACAACATACACACACACACACACACACAACATACACACACACACACACACACACACACACACACACACACACACACACACACACACACACACACACACACACACACACACACACACACACACACACACACATAAACACACATACACACACACATAAACACACCAAACGTACACATATATTTGCCTACATATTTATCATTATAACAAAGAGACATATTGTAAGCAACAAGAAATCAATAAAGCTAATACCTCTGTTTTCTTAAAAAAAAAAAAAAAAAAAAAAAAAAAAAAAAAAAAAAAAAAAAAAAAAAAAAAAATATATATATATATATATATATATATATATATATATATATGTATATATATACAAATATGTATATTTGTGTATATATATGTATATATATGCACAAATATTAAAAGAAAAAATTGGAATAGAAAAAATCATTCCGAATGGCCAGGTAGAAAATAATGGCCATGAAGTATTTAAGCCATATATGTTTTTTTTTTTATTGTTTTCGCTAGCATTTATGAACTGTTCTAATGTTTTACATATAGCAAACCTAAAATATATGATGATTTTGATACTGCAATTTGAATCACGAGCACAATGTGATTGCAACCAACTATTGTTATTTTTCATTGCATATACTTTTGTTATACTCTTGTGCTCTTGTTATAATATCATACTTCCACTGCTGTTTTTTCTAGTTATATCGTATTGTTGTCATCGTTAATTTTATAGTTGATCATATCAGTATCATCATTCTCATCATCATTACAGTTATCATTATCTATTATTTTCTTTTTATCATTGTAATATTTACATCATCATTATGACAGTTAACTTTATTATCAATAGTGGATATTATTCATCATCTATATTAGGGTTATCAATAATATGATTACCATTATTATCGCCGTTTTCATATCTATCAATTTCATTAGCATTATCATCATTTTATCATTAATATCATTATCATTATTATCATCATCATTGTCATTATTGTTGCTATTGTCATTGTTATTCTTGTTACAATTATTACTGTTATTTCACTATCATAATCATTTTTTTTTTTTTAATATCATGATTATTGATACTGATTAGCTATTGATGCTGATTGTTGTAGTAATGATAATGATGAAAACGAAAGGATGATAATGGTGATAATGATAATTGTTGTAATTTTCATCATAATGATTGTAGACATTATCATTATAAACACTATCATTATTAATAGTAATATTATCATCGTTGCTGTTACTGTTATCATTATCATTATTTTATTTTTATTCTTTTATTGCTGTCTTTTTCGTCATCATCCACATTAACATCATTATCAAGGATATAATTATTCATTCAACTATTAAATTAATTGGTTTCAATCAAACTTTCATTCCTAACTAACAAATATATAATTCACTTTAAAAGTCCTGCTGTCCGCCTATCTAAATATTTAATTCCTAGCTCTGTAACTTCCCTCCTCACATCCTCTTAATATTTTTCTTTAACTTTCATCCACGCCGTTGTAAGAACATTGTATAAATAATAGATTTTCTTTTACCCATTCGCAGAATATAAACTGAACATTGTATATTCCTAACGTTTACATTCACACCCTAACCCCAGTCGAGTAACCTAGATTCTGTAATATTAGTTAAGCACATCATGTAAGTAGAGCCGAATTCATGATACTCTGTATATTCGTCCTGAATTCAAGCTTATTAAGACTATAATATTAGCAGAAGTAATTCAGTCGTAACAACATTACCAAGAACAGCATAATTCTTAGTGAGATTGAATAATTACAGGACAGGTCTAGCGCTAGGAAGATATTTAAATATATCATATGAAATTCTACACAAACAGGATATAAGAAATATTTTTTTATAAAAAAAAATAACATGGTAATTCCGATAGATATACCCACATCCACCAACTCGAAAGAGCACACGAACAGTAAAAGCATCCATTTACTTTAGTTTCCCTGCCACGCCAACCTCCCGTTTTCTTTAATTCAGCTTTTGGCCCATGGGTGCTGGTTCGCTAGTACCCGCTACGCTGCTCAGTTGTAAGCAGTGAACCACGTGCGAAGGTAGTGTAGTAAAGGAGCCGCAACGCAAAGGTGATCGGCAGTCGCGCTATTTCCACGCCTAATACACCTGCTAAGTTCAGGTGGCTTGGCAGCAACACATGTGTTTTTGAATACGGTGTTAACCTA
>NW_028234405.1:41342318-41344818 GCF_977035675.1 Penaeus japonicus
TTGTTTTTCTCTGCCTTTTTGCTGGCTCGCTCTTCTAGGCGTGTCACTTTGAACATGACAGGTGTACCACTTTAGCAGAATTAGGCCTAAGGGATAGAGGTGTGGAAGGGAGTAAGTATGGCAAAGAAGCAAGACAGTGTTTTTTAACTCTAAAGAAAAAACACCAAAGCCAGTTGGAGTGTCTGCCAACAGGGACGTGGACATAAGTTAGGATGCATCATTATTTTTATTAATATTATTATCAAGACTTGTTGAAGAAAAAAAAATGTGTTAACAAGGCAAAGTGGAAACGCTGACACAAGACAGTGTATATCTTTTTTCATTATCACTTTGCGTCCTCTCAAAAGTATGGTCGAGTTTTAGCGAAAGAAATATTTTACGAAAATAAAGTAGGAACATGCCAAGTTTGCGTGTGTAGGGAACGACATGTACATTGTTATTCTTTTCATTTTTGAGTTTCTTCTTAAGTAAGGCTGAGGTTTATGAAGTATCTGCGTGAAGTAGTGTGAGTGTGTGGCATGTCACGAATGGCATGGCGGGTATGGTCATGCATACTGTACATACATAGTTCCGCGCATGGTACTTTTATGTATGTATACGTAGTAGTTGCATCTGGGATGTTGTGTTTTATGCATGCGAGAAGGGATGTGCTTGACGGCATGTAGACGTGCTGGTATTGTTCGTATGTATTTTGTTATGCTATGCATGAATGGTGTAGTTTGCATATTGCGTATGCTCGTGTGGTTGATACGCATGTTGTGTGTAATGATGTTGAAATATCTACACGGGTTTTCCGATCCGGTCGGGTATACTTAACCGTAAGCCGACCTAGATGCTACTCCTCATTGTTTACGATCATATAACAGTTTGTTTACTCTTCAAAGTGTTCGCAGGTGTTCAGCTGCCTCATATACGTAAGGCACGTAGGAAGTGAGATGTACTTAGCAGATCTGTGGGCGTTGGTAATGTCATGGGCGTCATCATTACCCATACCCTGAACATGAGGGACAAACGGCGCCCTGGGTTGTCATGTCGACGCCACGCCCTCTCAGCGGTAGACAGCCTGTTTTTTGGGCGCTGGGTGACGCCCTGCTGAAGGCGGAGGCCAGGCTGCCCTGCCTTGCGTCTTCACGTTCGTCTGTTGCCTTGTATGTAGGGTATGTGTGTACGTTATACATGCATACATATATTGATGTGTATATGTATGTACACACACACACCCACACTCCTCCTCCTCCTCCTCCTCGTCCTCCTCCTCCTCCTTGTCCTCCTCCTCCTACTCTTCCTCCTCCTTCCCCTCCCTCCCTCCCTCCCTCCCTCCCTCCCTCCCTCCCTCCCTCCCTCCCTCCCTCCTCCTGCTCCTCCTCCCCTCCTCCTCCTCCTCCTCCTCCTCCTCCTCCTCCTCCTCCTCCTCCTCCTCCTCCTCCTCCCCCTCCTCCCCCTCCTCCTCCCCCTCCCCCTCCCCCTCCCCGTACCTCCTCCCTCCCTCCTTTCTTTCCTCCCTCCCTCCCTCCCTCCCTCCCTCCCTCCCTCCTCCTCCCCCTTCTCCTCCCCTCCTCCTCCTCCTTCCTCCTCCTCCTCCTCCTCCTCCTCCTCCTCTTCTCCTCCTCCTCCTCCTCCTCCTCCTCCTCCTCCTCTCCTCCTCCTCCTCCTCCTCCTCCTCCTCCTCCTCCTCCTCCTCCTCCTCCTCCCTCCTCCTCTCCTCCTCCTCCTCCTCCCCTCCTCCTCCTCCTCCTCCTCCTCCTCCTCCTCCTCCTCCTCCTCCCTCCCTCCCTCACCCGCGGTTCTCATGCCCCGATGCGCGCCATGTCGAACCAAATATGTTTGCCTTGAGAGATCCTCCGTGCCGTATCTAGCGGGTCGATCACGCTCCCTCATGCCACGTCTTCATGGAATGTCTTCATGCCACGTCATGTCAAGTCTCATGTCATTTCGTATGTCATTTGGCATACCAGGTCTCCATGGCATGTCTCATGATTCGTCTCATGCCTCATTGCATGTCATTTCGTATGCCAGGTCGAATGCCACGTTTTATGCCATGCCACGTCTTCATACCACTTCTCATGCCACTTCTCATTCTATTTTTCATGCCACATCTCATGCCACGTCTCATGCCACATCTCATGCCACGTCTCATGCCACATCTCATACCACATCTCATGCCACATCTCATACCACATCTCATACCACGTTTCATGCCACATCTCATACCACATCTCATACCACATCTCATACCACATCTCATGCCACGTCTCATACACGTCTCGCGCAACCTGAACTTGCAGTGCGAGATGGCAAACTTGTCGAAGAGGCACGAGATTAGCATTGTCATGACGTGGTGAAATTTTCTCCAAAGTTGCACAGTCTTCAGCGTCTTGGTTCGGTGGTGCAAGAAGGTCATGCAAGACGGTCATGCAAGACGTTTCATGCAAGGGGTGCAATGCAGATGCACTTATTTTGCTTACTCTGTAGGATCTTCATTTATGGGTATGATTATGTG
>NW_028234405.1:41352318-41356242 GCF_977035675.1 Penaeus japonicus
TTTGCATATGCAATCATGTGATCACCTTGCTCAAAGAATAGACCGTGGTTTAATCTTTCGCATATGTAATCATTTAATTACTTTTCTCGATATAAGACAAGTAGACACTGTAAATGTTTTATTGCACAAAGAACCGACTCCGCTTGCAACTCTTGCACGGTGCGTTTAGTTTAGCTCTCACGTGAATAACGAGTCTTGAAACAGCTGACGCATATCACACAGGCCGATGTTTAAGAGAGCGTAATTTCGTGTGTTTTTATTTTTATTTTTCGTTTTGTTTTTTTCCTTCTTATTTGGTGTCGTGGATATACGGCGGATTATTAAAATCGTATGACATTATTGAATCATGGGAAGTTATTGCTTCTTATGGAAGTTTTATTTTGTAATTTGTTTGTTTTAGCGAATGTTTCTGTTGAGAGAATTCGTTCGACATTATTTACGGTCTTTGCAACATTTCCAAGGTCTTGAGCTTAGTGACTCCTCTTTGCCATGTAGGCCTAAGTTTGTCTCTTAAGAAAAACCTGCCATTTTAATTAGCTTGGATTATTGTAGTCCTATGAAGATGTGAACATAAGCTTCGCTGAATCTTTTCATCACAGGCTCAGAAGGGTAATTAATAAGTAGTAGGCCTATGGAGGAATTAAGATCATTTTTAATTTTTAGTGTGTATGTGTGTGTGTGTGTGTTTGTGTGTGTGTGTGTGTGTGTGTGTGTGTGTGTGTGTGTGTGTGTGTGTGTGTGTGTGTGTGTGTGTGTGTGTGTGTGTGTGTGTGTGTGTGTGTGCGTGCGTGCGCGTGCGCGTGTGCGTGTGCGTGTGCGTGTGCGTGTGCGTGCGCGTGCGTGTGCGTGTGCGTGTGTGTGTGTGTGTGTGTGCCCTGGTTAAAACAAAACTTTTATATAAAAAAAAGACCAGTAGTGAAATGCCACTATACCACGACTGGCCCTGCTCTTGCATAATTGACCCTGCCATTGCATTTCAAGAAAGGCTTATCGTGCAGTCATGCCGGAAATTGAAATATTTGAGGGTTGTATCGAATCGTAAATTTGTACTTCTCGTATAAGTTTATATTCAACGTGCATACACTATTTTTACCATTCAAGGTTTGTTTGGCTTTGATATGTACATTAGCAAGATTATAAAAGAATTTAGAATTGAATTGGAAGTTAGATACACATTGAATCCAAACTGCCACAGTGACAGCAAATTGCGAAAAAAATAAACCGTATTGTTGCAAGGCTGACCGAGCTGCAATGCGCAGGAAACCAACTTTCTGCAAATGTTCTTTGGTGACCTTTACATGTATTTCAAAGAGATTTTTTAAAAGATTAGACGGTCAGTATACACATGAAAACCGAAAACTAAAACATTCAAACAAACACTGTATTGATATCCAGCGAGATCCATTCAGTTTTTTTTTTTTTTTTTTTTTTTTTTAAGCGACATAGGCCTAGCAATCTAATCATCAGAACTATTCTAATTGCGACGAAAGTATTCAAATCTTCTAGCAAAAAAAGCAGGCAGAGATTTAGGATCATCGGTTCTAGTCTATCTCTAGTAAGACAGTCCCAAGAGCGATCCATCAAAGAAGCACCGCCATTAATAGAAATCTTGCAGTCTTGACAAAAACTGGTGAGGTTAGTCACTCGGACCAGCCAGCCCAGCGCGCAGCCTCGACCGACCGCTGGTGGGAGGATGCGTGGCGTGAGAGAGAGAGTGTGTGTGTGTGAGTGTGAGTCAGAGTCAAAGACAAAGTCAGAGGCAGAGTCAGAGTCAGAGTCAGAGTCAGAGTCAGAGGCAGAGACAGAGACAGAGACAGAGTCTGAGTCTGAGTCTGAGTCTGAGTCTGAGTCTGAGTCTGAGTCTGAGTCTGAGTCTGAGTCTGAGTCTGAGTCTGAGTCTGAGTCTGAGTCTGAGTCTGAGTCTGAGTCTGAATCAGAGTCAGAGTCAGAGTCAGAGTCAGAGTCAGAGTCAGAGTCAGAGTCAGAGTCAGAGTCAGAGTCAGAGTCAGAGTCAGAGACAGAGACAGGCAGAGGCAGAGGCAGAGGCAGAGGCAGAGGCAGAGGCAGAGTCAGAGTCAGAGACAGAGACAGAGACAGAGACAGAGACAGAGGCAGAGACAGAGACAGAGACAGAGACAGAGGCAGAGGCAGAGGCAGAGACAGAGACAGAGACAGAGACAGAGTCAGAGTCAGAGACAGAGGCAGAGGCAGAGTCAGAGTCAGAGTCAGAGTCAGAGACAGAGTCAGAGTCAGAGTCAGAGTCAGAGTCAGAGTCAGAGTCAGAGTCAGATGCAGAGGCAGAGACAGAGACAGAGACAGAGACAGAGACAGAGAGAGAGACAGAGAGAGAGACAGAGAGAGAGACAGAGGCAGAGTCAGAGTCAGAGTCAGAGTCAGAGTCAGAGTATCAGAGTCAGAGACTGATTGAGAGACTGAGAGATTGTTTGATCGACAAGAGTGTACGTAATCAATCACAACTCCGCCAGTCTTGCCATTCTCACCTGCTGCTCAGCGCAAGGACGGGAAGAAACTCTTAAGAAAATGCAAACGAACGTCTTCCAGGAAAATGCAATAGTTAAAAAAACTGCCCTTGGTTATGAGAGCCGGGCTGGGCGGGGCGGTTTCACATCGATGTTAATGATTCTTACACTTGATCTCTTTGTTTGGCTCTTCTCTGTTCTTTTTTCCTTCTTCTCTTTATCTTTCTGCCTTTATTGTTCCTATTCTTTTCCTCTTCTGTTTGTCTCTCTGGCTATCCTCTCTCTTTCCTTCTCCGTCTCCTTCTTCTCCTTTTCCTTCTTTTCGCTGTTCCCTTTTCATTGTTTTCGTCTCTCTGGCTCTTCTCTCTCCCCTTCTTCTTTCGTCTCCATTGGCTCTTCTCTCTGTTCTTCTCCTTCTCCTTCTCCTTCATTTCGCTGGCATTTCCTATGTTCCCTTTTCCTTGTTTTCGTCTCCCTGTCTCCTCCTTCCTCGTTTCACAAGCAACCTCACTTAGGGAGTGTCACTGAAAGAAAGATAAGACACCAGGAAAAGGATGTGATAGTAATAATTTAATGAAAAATGATTACTGTTGAAATGGCGAAGGGAAATCAATCCAATGGTCGAGAAAAGTCGACTCGATTTTTCTCGGTTTTATTTTGTTGTTTTCTTTTTTTTTTTTTTTTTTTTTTTTTTTTTTTTTTTTTTGTTTTTTTTTCTTTTTTTCTTTTTTTTCGTTTTTTTTCATTAATACTGAATGGAATAGCAGAGGAGCGATGAACATTTTTGTGGTTATGTTTTTGTGTTATTATCATCAACTTTACTGCGAGTGAACGTTTGTTGCGATAATTACAAAACTATTTATGTTGATGCTGCTTCTATAAATAATCATTTTAATTACTACTGTTAACTGTAATCTAACTATTACTAGCACGACTATAGATATTTTTTCTTATAGTGTTGCCATAACTTCTGTTGCTACTATTATTAATGGTCCTCATAAGATTGTCACTACTGCCGCTGCTGCCATTATTAATGTTGCAATTGGTACTCCAATAATAGATAGAAGAGCCACTAGTGTGTGTTGGTATTATTTTTACTGCTACTAAAGCTGCATTGATTTTTCTCCATATTGTTGGTGTTGCGCTAATTAAATTAAACGGATTTACTTGATTGTTGATAATTCACACACACACACACTCTCACACACACACACACACACACACACACACACACACACACACACACACACACACACACACACACGAATATATTATGTATATATATATCATATATCATTATATATATATATATATATATATATATATATATATATATATATATATATATAAGCGATATATAATGATCCTTAGCTAGGAATCAACGACTACAGTTTCTCCGTTAATGATTAAGACCCCGACGACAGGCACCGCGGGCGGGAGGGCG
>NW_028234405.1:41356342-41366342 GCF_977035675.1 Penaeus japonicus
CCCGGGGGAAACAGTTGGGCCAGAAAGTCATGGGCGTGAGACGCAGCTGTAGGGCTAATATAGCATGCGTTATGCCGGTCATATTCGCGTGAGAATTATGATGACTTCTGTCTTTATGTTGTGTGCTGTGGATGGGCATTTCACACTGGGTTTGTATTGGTCATAACTGTTTTGACATTCTTTCTTTCTTTCTTTCTTGCTTTTTTTTTTTAATTTATTTGGTTTTTTTATTTTTTTATGTCCCCTTGCTTCCCCATGCCATAAGGGAATTTTGATTTTAAAGGCCCAATTTATCTGATCGGGGTAAGCAGTTAAACTGGTCCCATTTTGGTGTGTATAATGATTAGCAACCCCCTAAAATGGGGGTTGTTTTTTCCCCCCTGATGTTTTTGACGGCCCTTTGGGGAGTTATTTCGATGTTTGATGCGTTTTGGGGGTGGGGCTGGGGAAAATGGTTTAAGATATTTTGATGACTGGTGTTTAATACGTTCAACAGATTTGGTTCGGATCGAAGGAGTATGTGTTTGTTTGTTTTTTTCTTTTTCTTTTTTCTTTTTTTTTCTTTTTTTTTCTTCAAATGTTTGATTATGGTGTTTTATCTCGACGGTTTAGTTTGTTTACATTGTTGTTTTTTTTTTTTTTTATTTTTTTTTTGTTTTTTTTTTTTTTTTTTTGTTATTACTGTAATCTCTAAATTTACCCCGTAATGAATTTAAACCCTATATTTCCGTAAAAAAACGAAACGCAAGCCAAAAAGGGGAAAAGCACCCAACAAAAACATCTTTGGGGAAATTAATAACCCAGTTGCAGAAGCGAAACCCGATACCTTCGCTAATGGCGTAATCCTCCCACCATACATTTAAACGTGATGTCCTTATCTCCCCTCTTTTCTACGTAAGTGATCTAAGTAAAGAAGAAAAAAAAAAAGAGGGGAGTGTTTTCTCTATTCCTTATTTCCCGTATGGGAGGGGGGGGGGGGGGGAGGGAGAATCCACCGCGAGGGTGGGGCTGTTTGCAAACGGGCCCTGGGGGGGGGGGGGGGGGGGGGGGGGGGGGGGCCCCCCCCCCCCCCCGAAGGGAAAAATTTACTTCCCTTTCCAAGGCCCGGGACCTATTTTTTGTTTCCCCCACCACCCAGTTACCTGCCCCGGGGTGTGGGAGGAGGGGGGGGGGGGGGGTGGGGCCCGAGGGGGGAGGGGGGGGGGGGTAGTTTCCGTGAAGGGGGAATTTTGGGGGAAAATGGGGGGGGGGGGTTTAGGGAGGCCTGGGGGAAAGGGGGGGGGGGGTTTAGGGGGAGGAAGGACCAAAAGGGAGGGGGGGTAGGTGTGGGGTTTTTGGGGTAGAATTGGGTAGGGGCGACGCTCCCGGGGTTTTCCCAAGTTTCAGTAGGTCTTTGTGAAGTTCAAGCTTGAATCTTTTTTTTTTGTATTATTTTTATTATTTTTTAAAAAACCCCCTTGAAAGACCCTTTTTCCAAGGGGAAAGCAAACCCAAATCGTTTGAAAATAGTGAAAAATAGAAAGAAAAAAAAGAAAAAAATTGAAAAATTTTAAAAAGGGTGTTTTTTCCCCCCAAAGTTTGGCGAAAAAAAGGAAAAAAGAGGAAAAAAATAAAAAAAAAAACCCCGGGAAAAAAAACCCCCTAAATAGAAGGGGAAAATCAAGGAAAATAAGATTAAATAAACGTTGCAATGGAAATATTAACATTGGGATGTCTTCAGAACGAGAAGAAGAGTGAGTAGAAAGATATAGTCTTAGAAAAAAGAAAAAAAAAATCGGGAGATACGGTAAGGCCCGTTAAAGTTTTAACTCTTCATTGCGGGATGCACGGGGTATTTTTTCCCCCCGAAAACTCCCCCTGCCTTTTCCCGTTCCCCCCCTCCTCTCTTTTTGTCGTTGTGTTGTGTCTCTCCCCCTCCTTTCCCGCTGCTGTTTTTTTTCCTTTTTTTTCTTTATTTTTTCCCCCTCCTCCTCTTTTTTTTCCCCCCCCCCCTTTCCCCTTCCCCCATTTTCCCCCCTCTCCCCCTTTATTCTTCCCTTTCCCCCTCCCCCCCTTTTTTCCCCCCTTTTGGCCCTCCCCCTTCCCCTTCCCCTCCCCCCCCCCCTTTTTCCCCTTCTCCCCCCCCCCCCTATTTCCCTACTCGTTTGGGTATACTCTTTTTCATCTTCCCTTTTAACCCCCATCTCCCCCCCCCCCCAAATGTCCCCGCGGGCCTCTGGACCGCCCCCACTGCCCGGGATTTAAATGGGGGAACCGGGGCCCCGGGCGACCACAGGCCCAAACCCAAGGGACACAATCCGAAACCCCCCCGGGGTCTTCGTCCTTTTTTACCGCTTTTAAAAAGTGACAAAAGATTTTCCGGGTTGACGAGTGACCAGAGGGGAGGTTTCCCCCCCCCTTCCCCCCCTTTGTCCCCCTTTTTCCCCTTTCCCCCCCCCTTTCCCTTTCCCCAATACCCCCCCCCCTTCCTTCCCCCTCCTTTCTCCCCCCCCCCTTACCCCCGCCTCCTTGTGCTTATGAGGTTGTAAAATGGGTTTGGGAAGATAAGGATTTGAAACCCGGGGGGAAAGCCACGGTTTTTAAAGGCCCCCGGATAAAACGGGTAAGGTTTGCCCTTTCGTACATTAAATTTTTTTTGGTTGGGGGCGCGAGGGAAAATTTCTAAAATTTAGAATAAAGTCTTGGCTATCTGGGCGAATACCCTCAATAAAACCCATTATGTGGCCCCGATTCCCCCTTTATTTCTTTCCCTCACCTTTTGTTCTTCCACCAAAACCCCTTTTCCCCCCCTTCAAAAAGGGGTGATTAGGGAAAAAGAATCAGAGGGTAAATCAATGAAAGGCCGGGAAACCCCCTTTTGAGACTTAAAAACTCAAAGCATTTTTTCGCCTCTTTTGGGGGGAAGCGCTGTCGCGCACAATGGAGTATTTTATAATTAAAATGGCACCCAAAAAACACGAAATGTCCCCTTTTCCCTTGGTCCTTCTTGGTTTTCCCCTTTATTTAAATTTGTCATGGGTTTACTAAATTTAGATTTCCGAAAAGGGGGGAGCCAGTTGTTTTTTTTCGAGATGGATTTCGGTTGCCTGGAACAGGGCCCTTAAAACGCATTTCCTTTATCTGAAGAAATCTTAAAAACCCACCAAAAATCTCTCCATAAATCTGCATGCCTTCAAAAATATCCTGAAACTGCGAAGTAAAGGGCGAGGTTTTTTTAATTAGGTAGAAAAAAGAAAAGTTCGATTCGGATTGGTTGCCCCCGGGCCCCCAACGACTCATTTCGCTGGGCCAATCACATGCTGAGCACACACAGTCCCACTGCCTTTTGGGGCCCCGAAACCCAGTTTTTGTAAATAAATTTTTAATGGTGTTTTTGCTACCCATGGTTGGGGTGGTGGTTTTGGGACCCCCTTAAAACCCCTTTCAGATGCTCGAGAGAACCATTTAAAAAAACATCCAAAAGGGGCAGCCGGGGTGAGGTTTTTTAAAAAAACAAATTCCCGAATTGTTCGATTTGGGGAAACCCCAAAAAAAAGGAACACCCCGGGGAGGACGAGAAAGGGTTGAGGGGTGTTTTAAAAATCCCCCAGGAAAATCCCTTGGGTTTTGGTAAGGAAAAAAAGGTGCCCGGGAGTGAGTCCCCGGCCCTTTTAAAAAAGCGGCGGTTTAAAAATAGGGTTTGGGGCCCGGCCCTTGCCCTTTTTTTCTTTGCCCGCCCCCTGGGAAGCCTGGCTTTACTGACGGCCAAAAAGGGGGTTAGGCGAATTTTAGGATTAACCCTATTTTTTGGAATTTTATTTTGCGCCGGCCACACACCCCCAAAACACACCAAAAAACCACACACACAAAAACCCCACACACCCCCAAAAACACACCCCACCCAAAACAACAACACACAACCCCACAACAACAAACCAAAACACACACACACAAAAAAACACAAACAAACAAACAAAATTTGAGAAAAGGGGGGGAGAAAGAGAGAGAAAAAAAAAGAAAGAAAGGAGAGATTAAAAAGAAATTTCGCCGTTTTTTCCTTTTAAAAAGCGAGGCCCGGGGTTGCCCCAATTTTTTCCCCCCGTTGGAAAAGCCTGGTTTATCTTATTAGCGGGTGACAAATTCTGCTTTTTTTTAAAATTTT
The DNA here is from genome assembly GCF_977035675.1 of Penaeus japonicus. Taxonomy (NCBI): domain Eukaryota; kingdom Metazoa; phylum Arthropoda; class Malacostraca; order Decapoda; family Penaeidae; genus Penaeus; species Penaeus japonicus. The sequence continues at coordinate 41,360,484 of NW_028234405.1, forward strand.
TGCTAAAATTTCCCAGGGGGTGTCAAAGGGGCCCCTCCCTACGGGGCCCCTTTCCCCACCTTGGGACATGCATATATAACTTTCGTATTGTTTTACAGGAAAACAAAAACCAAAACCAAAACACCCCAACACACAAAAACAACAAACACACAACCCCCAACACAAACAACACCAACAACCAACACCCACCAAACACCAACACCCCACAACACAACCAAACACCCCCAACACACCCACCCAACAACACCCAAAACAGAACACAAACACACCACCCCAACACACACACCACCACCCCAACCTTAAAATGCTTAATTTCATGAATGATCTTCAAAAAGACCAGCCCTTTGAAAAAACGTCACACCCGGCCCCTTGAAAAAACTCCCTCCCTTTCCTTCTTCTCTCCGGGTCTTCCTCCACCCTCTCCCCTCTCCCCTTTTCCCCTCCTCTCCCCCTTTCTCTCTCTCTCTCTTTCTCTCTCTTCTTCTCTCTCTCTTCTCCCTTCTCTCTTCCCCCCCTCCCCCCCTCTCCCCCCCCTCCTCCCTCCCCTCCCCCCCCCTCCTTCCTCCTCCTCTCTCTTTCTTTCTCCCTCTCTCTCTCTCCCCTTCTCTCTTCTTCTCTTCCCTCTCTCCTTTCTTCCCCTTTCCCCTCTCTTCTCCCTCCTCCTTTTCTTCCTCTCTTCTTTTCCCCCCCCCCTCTCTCTTCTTCCACTTTTTTTTCTCCCTTTTCTTCTTTTTCCCCTTTTTTTCTCTCTCCCCCTTTCTCTCCCCTTTCCCTCTGTTTCCCCCCCCCTCTCTTCCCCTCTTTCCATTTTTCCCCTCTTTTTATTTTCTCTCTCTCTTTCTTGCTCTTTTTATTTCTCTCTTCTCTTGTTCTCTCTCTCCCTCTCTTTCTCTCTCTCTTTCTCTCTCTCTCTCTCTCTCTCTCTCTCTCTCTCTCTCTCTCTCTCTCTCTCTCTCTCTTCATTTCTTTCCTCCTCTCTCTATCATCCCTCTCTTCTCTCTCTCTCTCTCTCTCTCTCGCTCCTCTGCACTCCCCTCAACCTTCCCTCTCTCTCCTCCCCTCGTCTCTCTCTCCTCTCTCTCTCCTGCTTCTTCCCTCTCCCCCTCTCCTCTCCCCTCTCCTCTCCCCTCTTCCCCCTCCCTCTCCCTCCCCCTCTCTTTCTCTCTCTCTTTCTCTTTCCCTCTCATTTTTCTCTCATTCGCTCTCTGCGCCTGAATACCATTATCCTTACGTGAGTCAGATTATACCTCTCAACACTTCCTTTTCCTTGCGCAACCGCGAATAATTTATCGACAAAGCGACTAAACAGAAGAGAAAGAAAGTCCAATTATTTACTTTCCGCTCACGAATCGGCCAGCCTCCGAGACTTCCCTCTGCGTCATTCACGGGATAATCCTGTCGCAATCTGCTCGGCTGTTGAGATCGCTGGGTCGTGAAATAGGGGTCGTGTCCTAGATGTACATACATGCGCTAGTCGTAGTGTCGAGTCGTTGAGTCGTAGATATACATGATAGTCGTAGATTCTGAGTAATTTTGGAAGCTAACGTGGTGTTGCTTGAGATGTTGATATCGTGTGTAAAGGTATTGTGGGTTGCTTATAGACTGGGAAGGTACACAGTCATGCTTCTTGTGCAACTGACCTTGAAATGCAGAAATTTCTTTCCACGTCAGACGTGTGAATGTGAGATGCCATTCTGACTCACACACCCTCCTCTCTTTCTTTCTCTCTCTCTCTTTCTTTATCTCTTTCTCTCTCTCTCTCTCTCTTTCTCTCTCTCTTTCTCTCTCTCTTTCTCTCTCTCTCTCTCTCTCTCTCTCTCTCTCTCTCTCTCTCTCTCTCTCTCTCACCATCTCTCATCTCTCACATCTCTTCCTCTCTCTCTCTCTTCCTCACACTCTCATCTCTCTTCTCCTCCTCCTCTCTCTCTCTCTCTCTCTCTCTCTCTCTCTCTCTCTCTCTCTCTCTCTCTCTCTCTCTCTCTCTCTCTCTCTCTCTCTCTATCTCTTTCTCTCTCTTTCTCTCTCTATGTCTCTCTCTCCCTCTCTCTCTCTCTCTCTCTCTCTCTCTCTCTCTCTCTCTCTCTCTTTCTTTCTTTCTCTCTTTCTCTCCCTCCCCTCCCCCTTTTTCATCTACCTCTTCATCTCCCTCCACCTCACCCTCTTCCTCTCCCTCCCAATCCCCCCCTTCCCCCGCCCGCTCACTCTACGGGCCAAATTGCCTCTCTTCGCAGTCCCGCCATGTAAACAGTGGCGGTATTGGAACCAGCCAAGATCTCTGGAAAGCCCATCCAATCCACACCCGTGCCTTTCTTGCCCACCAAGTTTGTCCATAGTGTTCACCAAAGGTTGGAAATGGTTCACGCGGCAAGGTTAATTTTACCCGCAGCCCTCCCTAATGAACGCCACTTAGGTCTCGGTGGTTTATGGTAGAACGCATATTGGAAGGTGGCGGGCGTGCGAGCATGGCGAGGGTATTCGATTTAAGCTCGGCCTGGCGCGCACTTTCAACACTTACCATTGGGGGTTACGAGGTCTCTCTGCAGGGAAAATTTCGTTATTACCGCGTTTTTATTCGGTCTTTTGCACCGTGTTGAGAGTTAGCTTTTTAAGGCTTTGCAGAACCCCGAGAGTCGAGTGAATGCCGAAGGAAAAGTCTGTTTACTTTTTAAGACCCCCAGTCGGAAGTATCCCGGGGCAAATATAATCATTTCTCCCGACCTTTGATTGCATCAGATATAACCACTCTCTTTCCTGTATTGAATTCCGCGAGTGTGGAATTTCAGCAACACGTAAACAGGTTGTTGTACTCTCTCTCTTGCTGCGTTTCCAGTAGCATTTTGTCGGTAATGCGTTGGGCCGCGGAAGTACATTTGGTTTCGGATGATGAACTCGTTAGTCTCAGAGGACTGTCTTTCTTCATGGCTTATCGATGCATGCGTGGAAATGCCCGCGGAGATAATTGTGCCATTAGAGATGAACAGAAAAGGAAATGACAATGGGAGTTACTCATCCCCTTCAGAAATCCTTCGCTTTATTTTTATCCCCTTCAAGGAGGAGAGTGGCGGATAATATGTTACGTCAGACGGATGTTAAGGATAGTCAGGCAAGATTGAAAAAGTGCGGAGAAGGGATGTCGGCGGTCGCATGGAGTACTTTGGTGTGTGTGTGTGTGTGTGTGTGTGTGTGTGTGTGTGTGTGTGTGTGTGTGTGTGTGTGTGTGTGTGTGTGTGTGTGTGTGTGTGTGTGTGTGTGTGTGTGTGTGTGTGTGTGTGTGTGTGTTTGTTGCTGCGCGCGCTCAGACCCAATGAACGTAAGTGGAGATGCTAGCGTGTGGTGGGTGTATTACTACCAAGGTTAATAACGCTAATAGACCAAGGGTTTATGTATGTAGTTGTGTGTGGATGTGTGTGTGTTTGTCATTGTGATCGTGTTTTTGGTTGTGAATATATGTGTGTGTGTGTGTACAAAAGCACATATATAAGAGAAATTTATAGAAAATTGGTGATAAATGACACAGAGCAATAATATTTATAAGGAATGGATGTGACCGGATGACAAGGAATGTCTTACCACGTGTCAAACTTGAGTCGCAAAGTCGACACCCTTGACTTGAAAGATACCCCCCCCCCTCCTCTTAAAAGAAAGACCCCTCCCACTCCTTTTCCCCCCACCCGTTAAAAATAAAAATCCCTTCCAACCTTTGCAGAGAGGCACCCTCCCCCTCACTCTCCCCCACCCTTAGAAGAAAGTCCCCCCTCCCCTCCTCCTTTTGAAGAAAGTCTCCTACCCCCTCTCTAACAAGAAAGTCCCCCTGCCCCCTTCCTCCATCCTTACTAGAAAGTCCCCTTCCTCCCCCCTCTCCCTCACCCTTTCTCTCCACCTTTGAAGAAAGTCACCCTCCCTTCCCTCTCCCCCACCCTTACAAGAAAGCCCCCCTCCCCCTCACCCTCTCTTACAAGAAAGTCCTCCCCCCCTCCCCTTTTCACAAGAAAGTCTTCCTCTTCCTCCTCCTCCCTCTCCCCCCTCCCTTAGAAGAAAGTCCCCCTCCTCCTCCCCTCCTTTAGAATAAAGTCCCCCTTCCCCTTCCCCTCCCTTAGAAGAAAGTCCCCCTTCCCCTCCCCCCTCCCTTAGAAGAAAGTCCCCCTTCCCCTCCCTCCCCCCCCCCCTCCCTTAGAAGAAAGTCCCCCTTCCCCTCCCCCCTCCCTTAGAAGAAAGTCCCCCCCCTCCTCCTCCCTTAGAAGAAAGTCCCCCTTCCCCCCCCCTCCTCCTCCCTTAGAAGAAAGTCCCCCTCCCCCCTCCCACCCCTCCATGTAAGAGACACAGGCATGTCATGAAGCGATAAAGTCCTTGAGAGATCACATCCTCCTCAGAACCATTGAGTACCAAGAGGTCACGTGGCCACTCCAGGCTTTGTGAGTGTTTGCCAGCTTCTCCACCGTATTTTCTAAACCTTTTTTTTTTTTTGGAGTGGGTCTAAGAATGGAAACTCTTCTTCTTTTTTTTATTCAGAAAAAAGTATCGGCTAAACCGGTATTGCTATCTTACTACCGACGATGTCTGTCGATTTGCATCACCTCGAAAGGGCGGGGAAAAAAAAAACAACGACGTGGCAACCTGTTCTCGCGCTGGACACCTGTTTGAACTTGGGATTATTTTTGTTTGATCGTTGCTTTGATTGTGTTTGCTTTTGTCGTTAGCGTCCTCAGACCTGCATCATTACCTCCGTAGTTGCGCCTGACCCCCTCCTCCTCCCCTCCTCTATCGAAAGCAATCAATTGAGAAGGTGCTTGCGTGTGCTGGGTATATTACAACCGGGGGCAACGGCATTAGTAGGCCAAGAGAAGAGAGTTTGTACGAGAGACCAGTCATAACACTGATAGTCACTTGAGCTGGATTGTGATTGGCCGTCTCTGGGGGGCGCCAGACGGTTCCATCCGTGGGGTATTTGCAAAATAGACTTCGGCGACTCATTGCAATGTTGCATCGAGGGGAGAATGCGTGGAAGGAAAGGCAAAAGGGAGGGAGAGAGAGGAGATAAGAAGCAGAATTATTCAGAGAAAGAAGACGCCACGAATCAAAAGAACAAAGAGTAAGGAAGCATGAAGGAATAAGTAATAAGTCGAGCACCTCCGCACTGGACCAAGATTCCTATTGAACCGGCCAGTCGCTTCTCAGATATTTGGATATATAATAACGCTGGAGAGGTAGTACTGGAGCGGTATTAAGGTGGAACGTATCCATGGAAGTAATGCTGCCCCCCCCCCCCTCTATCTCTCTCTCTCTCTCTCTCTCTCTCTCTCTCTCTCTCTCTCTCTCTCTCTCTCTCTCTCTCCCTCTCTCTCTACCTCTTTCTCTACCTCTCTCTCTCTCTCTCTCTCTTTCTCTCTCTCTCTCTCTCTCTACCTCTCTCCCTCATCTCTCTCGCGCGCTCCGCTCGCACTCCATCCCTCTCTCCCTCCATCCTCCCGTTCGTCCACTCCCTCCCTCCCTCCCTCCCTCCCTCCCTCCCTCCTCCCCCTTCTTCCCTCCCTCTCTCTCATCCTTCCTCTATCCCTCCCCTCCTAACACCTCCCTCCTTTCATTCCATTGTTCCCTCCTTCCTCCCTTCCCTGCCTCTTTATGTGCGTATCTTCGTGCGTGTCGTAAGTCACAGGCAGATCGGTGGCAGGGCGATAACAGGGCAGTGGCAGGGAGGGCATCTGGGCGGTGGCAAGGGGTGGCAAGGCGGTGGCAGGGAGGCATCTGGGCGGTGGCAAGGCGGTGGCAAGGCAGTGGCAGGGAGGCAGCTGGGGGGAAGGGGTGGGGAAGGAGGAGGGGGTCATCAGAGTGTCGTGCCTCGAGCGGAGCGTCCTTGTCATC
>NW_028234405.1:41391342-41396342 GCF_977035675.1 Penaeus japonicus
AGGGGGGAGGGGGGAGGGGAGGGGATTAGAGGGGAGGAAACGAAGAGGAGGGGAGGGGAGAGGAGGGGAGGAGAGAGGGTGGGGAGACGAAGGAAGAAGGAGGAGGAGAAGGGGAGGGGAGAAGAGGGAAGAAGACGAAGGAGAGGGAGAGGGGCGGGGAGACGAAGGAACGGGAAAGAGGAGGAGGAGGGGAGGAGACGAAGGAAGGGAGGAGACGAAAGAGGGGTAGATGAGGAAGGATGGAGTAGGAGGGGGAGAGATAACGAGAGGGAAGGAGAAAGGGGGTCAGGGAGGAGAAGACGGAGGAGGATAAGGAGAGAGGAGAGAAAAGTAAGAGAGAAAGATATGGAGGGGGAGAAAGAGAGGGGGGGGGGTAGGAGAAGGATGGGAGGAGAAGAAGGGGGAGTGGAGTAGAAGAGGATGGGAAGCAATGAGGAGAAAGAAGGGGGTAGGGGAGGAGAGAGGGAGGAGGAGGAGGCCAGTATAAGGAGAGAGTAAGAGGGAAGGGGAAGAAGGGGGGAGGAGGAGGGTGGGAGGGGGTGAGAAGAAGGAAGGAGGGAGGAGGAGAGAAAGGGATGAGAAGAGAGAGAGAGAGAGAGAGAGAGAGAGAGAGAGAGAGAGAGAGAGAGAGAGAGAGAGAGAGAGAGAGAGAGAGAGAGAGAGAGAGAAAGAGGAAGGAAGGAGGAAGGAGGAGGAGGAGGAGGAGGAGGAAGATGGGGTGGGGGTGGAAGTGGGAGGAGAAGACATCAGCTCTTTCTTCAGACGTAATCATCTCTCATTCCCTTCGCTTCTTGCACCATCTTACCTCCCCCCCCTCTCTTCCTCTGTCCGCTTGTTCCCTATTTCTTGCCTCTCCCCTCCCCTCCCCTCCATTAACCCCCTGCCACCTGTTTCTTCTATCTCCTCCCCCCTTCTCTCTTTTACCCATCTCTTCCCTGTCCCCTTCTCCCTCTCTTCCCACCCCTTCCCTAGCCTCTTCCCCTTCCCCCTGATTTTTGCTTCCTCCTCCCCTCAACTTCCACATACAAATTCCGTCCCTATTCTCCTTCCCTTTTGGTCCCCAACTCTCTTTTCTCCCCTACCCCTGCTTCATTAACCTTTACCCCTGGCCAAAAAACTAACGTCTTCCTCCCCCCCCCCCCCCTCCCCTTCCCTTCTCTCAGCTCCCTTCCACTTCTACACCCCGTCCCATTCCCCTTAACCCATATTTCTCCCTTCCCCTCCCCTTCCCATTCTTCTCCCCTACCTTCCCCTTCCCTACCTCTCTCCCCCTTCCCCCTGTCCTCTGCACTGCCATCCTTCTCCCTCCCTCCCCCCCCCTCTTCCCCCACGATACTTTGGCACGCTTGTTCTCTCACTTACTTATTTGATAATGCCAGTTAAGAGATGCCTGACACTGGACCACGGGAAGAAGGGGAAAGGAAGGGAGGGACACCACACGGAGGGGAAGAGAGAGGGTGGTCGATACAACGTAAGGGAAGAACGGGGAGGAGAGGAGGAGGAGAGGAGGGAGGAGCGAGGGAGAGTAGAGAGGAGAGGAGGAGGAGGAGGAGGAGGAGGGAGAGGAGGCGGAGAGAGGAGGAGGGTGAAGGAGGAGGAGGAGGAGGAGGAGGAGACGGAGGAGGAGGAGGATGGAGGAGGAGGAGGAGGAGGAGGGAGGGAGGGAGGGGGAGTGAGGGCAGGGGTTGGGTAAGGGGAGATGCGAGAGAAGAGGAGAGAGGAAGGGGGGAGGAGGGGAAGGAGAGAAAGAGAAGGAGGGAAGAGAGAGGTGTACGTGGAGGAAAGGAAAGGGAAGGGGTGAGAGGAAGAGGAGGGGCCATAGGATATGAGGGGAGTGAGGGGAATAAGAAAAGGGAAATGGCTAGAGGGGAAAAGAAAGTAAAAGGACCTGAATGGAAAAGGGGAAAGTGGATAGAAAGGACGTGAAAGGCAGAGGATCAAAGCAAAGAGACGCGAGGGGGAAGAAGGAACAGTACGAAGGCACAGGAAAAGGGGAAGAGGAGTGGAGAGGATGCAAGAGGAAGAGGGGGGGGGGGGGGGGGGGGAAGGGGGGAGGAAGGGAGGCGGGTTAAATGGGAGCAGGTGGGATGGATGATGAAAACGTGGTCGGTGGACTTTTGTTTTTCCTTTCCTCTTGTTTAATTTTATTTATTTGTTTGTTTATTCCATTGTCTTCATCATTCGTAGTTGGGATCGCCGCTCGAGCCAGGAAGTCGCTCTGGTGCCTCTGTCTCTCTTCGCCGTGCTTTTATCTTCTTCTGTTCCATCTTCCTTTCATCTTCTTTGTGTTATTCTTATTTTTTCTGTTCGTTTGCACTATCCTCTTATCTCAAATCATCTTATTTTTCTTTATTTTATTTATTTTATCTTTTTATATCTTATATTCTATCTTGTATATTTTTTATCTCCTTCTGTCACATGGTCATTTATCTTAATTCTGTTTATTTTCTGTTCCTTTCTATTGCCTACTTTTTCGTCTTATATTTTTTTTCCGTCTTATCTTCTCATCTTTTTGTATCTTTTTCTTCTATCTTATTTCATCTTTTTGTATCTTTTTCTTCTATCTTATTTCATCTCATATTCGTTTATCTGACTTACTATATTTCGTTTCTTCTTCCTCTCACTATATTATTTTACCTTATCTTCTGCTATCTTCTTTGAATTCATCTCTTTTTATCTTCCTATTTCTCATTCTATTTCATCTTCCTTTTTTTTCTTTTTCTCATTCTTCTTTCTTTCTTTTCTTCCTTTCGATTTTTCTTCCCCTTTCTCCCTTCTCTGTCCTTCTTTCTGTCATTATTCTACCTCTTCTATCGTCTCCCTTTCACGATGATACTCTGAGATCAACAATCAATCAGCGAATTACGAATGAATTGCAGCTATGCAATAAACCCTCCAGACATGCAATAAAGTAAGAGGAATGATCGTCCCAAGAGGCTCCTCTTAAGAGTACTCCTGAGACCAGACAGCACAACAGATGTAGAGACAATGCACATGTGTTTCGCAGAGACACAGATGCGCTGAAACTCTATATACTGTAAATGCGAGTTACTTTGCCATGCGATCGTGTGCGAAGCTGTGGCGAATTATGTAGTTTCGCGGACAAAAAACAGATGGCGTAGGAGGGAAAATAACTCAATTTGTCAAATTATTACAGTATAAAAAAAACAAAAAGTGAAGTATTAGAAGCATCCTGGTACTTCACCTCTTTCTTGTTCACTCTACCCCCCTCCCCTCTCTCTATCTACCCCTCACCCCCTTGCTCTCTCTCCTCACCATCATCTTTTTATCACTTGTCTCTTGTCTTCTTCTTTTCGCTCTCTCTCCCTCCACCCTCCCTCTCCCCCATTCTCCTTCATCTCTCTCTCTCTCCGCTCTCTCCCTCTCCATCTCTCCCCTTTCTCTTCACTCTCTCATCTCAGTCGCTTCTCTCTCTCATCTCGCTCTCCCAGCTCTCTCTCTCTCCTCTCTTTCCCCGCTCTCTCTTTCGCACTCTCTCTCTCTCTTTCCCTCACTCCCTCTTCACCCTCTCTCTCTCTCTCTCTCTCTCTCTCTCTCTCTCTCTCTCTCCTCTCACCTCCCTCTCTCCTCTCATCACCTCTCTTCTCATCTCTCTCACTGCTACCCCTCACTCCACATCATCCTCCTCTCCCCTCTCCACCCTCACACTCTCACTCTCCTTCTCATCACTCCTCTCTCATCTCCTCTCACCTCACTCCCACTCTCTCTCACCTCTCACTCTCTCCTCCATCCCCTCACACTCATCTCTCTCTCTCAGCTCACCCCACCCCTCACTCTCTCCCTCTCACTCACCTCCTCTCTCATCTCCCTCTCCTCTCCCTCCTCTCCCCCTCTTCTCCCCCTCTCCTCTCCCATCCATCCTCTTCTCTCGTCTCACCCTCTCCTCACTCTCTCCCTCTCTCTCTCCATCTTCCCTCTCTCTCCCTCTCTCTCTCTCTCACTTCCTCCATCCCTCTCTTTCTACTCCCCTCTCTCCCTCCTCCCCTCTCCTCCTCCTCCTTCTCTATTCTCCTACTCTCTCCACTCCTTCTCCTCCTCGTCACCCTTTCTCCTCTCCCTCTTCACACTCCTCTTCTCTCTCTCTCACTCTCTCCTACCTTCTTCCCGCTCATCCCTCTCTCTACCATCTCTCTTACCTCTCTCTCTCGCTCTCTGCTCTCTCTCTCAGCGCTCCTTCTCTCTCGTCCTCTCATCCCCTCTCTCTCTCTCTTCTGTCTCCCCCTCTCTCCCTCTCCCCTCTCCTCCCTTCTCCTCCCTCCCTCCCTCCCTCCCTCTCTCTTCCACTCTCTCTCTCTCTCCCTCTCTTCTCTCTCTCTCTCTCTCTCTCCCTCTCCTCTCCCTCTCTCTCCCCCTCATCTCTCTATCCCTCTCCCCTCTCTCTCCCTCTCCCCCTTCTCTCCCGCCCTCCCTCCCTCCATCCCTTTCGTCTCTCTATCTGCTCTCTCCTCCTCCTCTCTCACTTTCTCTTCTCTCCTCGATCTCTCTCTCTCTTCTCTCTCCCCTCATCTGCTCTCTCTTCTCTCTCTCCCTTCTTCTCTCTCTCACTCTCTCTCTCTCTCCTCTCTCTCCCTCCTCTCTCTTCTCTCGTCTCTCTCTCTCTCTCATCTCTCTCTTCTCTCTCTCTCTCTCTCTGTTCTCTCTCTCTCTCTCTCTCTCTCTCTCTCTCTCCCTCTTCCTATCTCTCTCTCTCTCCCTCTCTCTCCATCCCCCTTTCTCTCTCCTCTCTCTCCCTCTCTCTCTCTCTCTCTCTCTCTCTCTCTCTCTCTCTCTCTCTCTCTCTCTCTCTCTCTCTCTCTCTCTCTCTCTCTCTCTCTCTCTCTCTCAGCTACCAATCGCAAATAATAATTGGATGTCAGTTTTCCAATACCTGTGTAAGTGTATACATTGTATTGTTTTATTTGGACCCAATGATGTTTTGTAGAATTCTCTTTAGAAATGATTTTCCTATTTACATTACTATTGACGCTGAACGAGGCTAC
>NW_028234405.1:41401342-41404135 GCF_977035675.1 Penaeus japonicus
CAAAATAACAACGGATATTAAGTGAATAGATCTATTAAAGAATCAACTATGAATATTTTCTTTGGGAAATTTTAAGCCTCTGAGTGTAAATATCTATCTATATGTATGCCAACCTTTCATTAAAGACCAAGTCAAGTGCTTTCTTTACACCACCTTGAGTGTGGTGATCTTAGCCCAAAGCACTCAATATCTCTCTCTCTCTGTAAGGCACTGATATTGCTTATTATGTGACGTAAGGCACTGATTAATTGCATTATTTCAATGTTATGAAAATGGCATTCACTCACGACCTGAGACTCCCCGATTTCCTTACCCTTTTTTTGCCTCTTGCTGCAGCTGATTCCTGGCTGCAGTTGTATTTCCCAGCCGGAAACCCTAAGGTGGTGAAAGTTATTCTAAAGTTGCCTTATTCTCCATATAAACTGTGCATATAAGCAAGGATAAAAGAGGCAAAGGGAGAGAGAAAGGAGAGAAGGAGAACAGGCTGTGATCAGAACGTTCATCTTTGTCTTCTCCAGCGGGTAACAACTGGCGGCAGTGGATGGCTCTTTACAACTGTCTCGACCGGTTACTCTCTCTCCTCCTTCGTTTCTTTCTTTCTCTATCCATCTTTTTCTCTGACTTCCCCCCCCTCTCTCGTGTTCCCTTTTATTTTCTCTCTCTCCTCTCCTTCTCTATCTTTCTCTTTTCCCTTTCTCTCTCTATTCTCTTTTCCCTTCTCTCTCTCTCTCTCTCTCTCTTTTCCCTGATTCTCTCTCTCTTCTCTTTCCATTTCTCTCCCCCCATCCGTCTTTTTCTCTAGACTTTCTCTCTTGACCCCTTTTATCTCTTTCTCTCTCTATCAATCTCTTCTCTTTTCCCCTTTCTCTCTCTCTTCTCTTTTTTTTCCCTGCTCTCTCTCTCTCTCTTCTTCTCTCTTCTTCTCTTTTTTTCATTTTCTCTTTCTCTCTCTCTCTCGATCTCTCTCTCACCTCTCTCTCTCTAGTCTCTCTCTCTCCTCTCTCTCTCTCTCTCATCTCAATCTCTTTTCCCTTCTCTCATCAAACATCACAATTGATATTCTCTTTCAGCTTACACAAGTAAGATCAAAATGATAGATGATAACAATTATCATCTTTGTCCGAATATGAAACTTTGGTGCCAAGAAGTTAAGTTGTTAAGTAAGAAAACAAACTTCAAGAGGTTAGAGGATGAAAGAAATGACGATGAAGTTCTAAAGACTACTTCGCTATTTCTTAGTTATAGAAAAAACAGAAAATAGAAAAGAGAGAGAGAGGAGGAGAGGGTAGAGAGAAGAGTGAGAGAGAGAGAGAGAGAGAGAGAGAAGTACGAGAAGAGGAGAGAGAGAGGAGAGATAGAGAGAGAGAGAGAGCCAAACAAGGGGGAAAGAGAGAAAAGGAATAAATAAGAATAATAAAGTTTGACGGTGAAGTCGAGTCGAGCGAAATGATAAGAGAGTTTAAACGATGATCTAGATCCTGTTATAATGAGGCCTGAATTTAATTTAAAATGAGGGCGAAGTAATTACAAGTACTTACTTTGGGCATTTCTCATTATGCTGACGTAATGATCATAGTATCGTCACTTTTGGCCTTTTTTTTAGAATTGATAATGATGATAGTGATGATATTACGGAAATAAAAGGAATGGTGATAATTATAGAGGCAAAAAAGCCCATGATTAATGATAAGATAATTATAACAACTAAAGAGAGGAGTAAGATAAAAATGGTAATTAGTCATAATAATGAATAACACTTCAACCAGAAATAACATTCATTAATGCTGCTGGTTAAAATTAATTTTGAGGGATGTACATTAATGATGATGATGAAAATGGATAATGATAAGAAACAACAGCTACAAACAAAAACAACAATCCATAGAAGCAATGTAAAAGGATGACAGGTGATTATGGATAATAGTGTTGATGATGATGGTTAATAATGATAATAAATGACGAAAAAAAATATAATAATAACAATAAATGATAAGGGAAGGTGATGATGCAATTGAATAGTGATTGTGATAATGATAATGATAATAGGTATTAGTTATTAAAATAATTAACTAATCACAGAATTAAATAAGATTAATTGGAGAAGTCAAAAAAAAAATCACATAACCCTAAAGGAGAATGTTGCACCCCCCTCCCCTACCCCCACCCGTTCATCAACACCCACGTACCACCAACCTCCAACCCTCTACTCACACTAATATAAGCCCGTATGTATATTGCAAATGACTCATTCACTCGCTTCTTTCTTCTCTCTCTCTTCTCACTGAAAACCAGCAACACGGCAACAAAATCATGCACAAAAATCAGTATAAGCAATATGAAAGACGGCGAGAGAAACGTGAATAAAGACATATCAAGGCTAAAGAGCTAATTATTAGAGAAGGAGACAAGCTCAAAGTGCGCTTGATGGCATTGGCGTGAGGGCAGTTGAAAGGGCGGAGCCTAGAAGGAGAACACGATCGTAGCGAGCAAACGTGGAACATGAATAAATGTCAGCTGGTTTGCATGGAGGATTATGCTCACTTCAGGGCCTGGTATAAGCATTTACATATATGTATATATATATATATATATATATTATTATATATAAAGATATTTATAGTTAATATATATATGTATATAAAAATATATATATACATATATATATACTTATATATATTATAATATATATATAGATAAATATATAATATATATATAAAAAAATATGTATATAAAAAAATATATATACTTATATCATAGCATATATATATAATATATCATATATATATATATAAT
>NW_028234405.1:41404235-41406735 GCF_977035675.1 Penaeus japonicus
AGGGGAAGGAGAGAGAGAAGAGAGAGAGAGAGGGAGAGAGGAGAGAGAGAAAGGAGAGAAGAAAGAGAGGAGAAGAGAATGAGGAGAAGAGAAGGAGGAGAAGAGAGAGAGAGAGAGAAAGAGAGAGAGAGAAAGAGAGAGATGGTAAGTTACACGTACCAACGACAATTCTGTTAACACGTGAATTTCTATTAAGTATGTCAAGCATTATTTCCTGGGATCCCTCTTCTATCAGTTGAAAATTGATATTACGAGCCTAGCATGACGTCTTTATAATAGTTTATAAGAGTTTAATTTTTTCCTCTGATTTGACATATTAATTTCATGACGCCTATGGAAAGCTTTACTGCAACTTCTGGTCAGGTGAGTTACATTTCTCTAAATATCATTCATTAATACATAATTATTTCATGGATTTAATATCCATCGTTCTATTATTTATTTCACATTTAAATAATACTTTCTATTATCAGTATCGTCATCATTACCACCAAACATCTTTGTATTATCAGGATTTTCTTTACTCATATTATCATTATAATATGTTTATCACCATCCGTGTGTATGGATCCACATTTACAATTACACCTTATTATGTACTGTTATCATAATTCTAATCATCATCATCATCTTTACTATTTATTAACTATCATCATTATCATTATTCCACCATCATTATCCTCATCATTATTATCATCAATATCCTGATAACCGATCGCTATCATTATCATCATATCTTATCATTACAGATGTTATCATTATATATTGGATTTCCTATTACAACAATTATTCTAGTGACTAATCCCAATTATTCATTTACTCGTGATCCGTTTTCTGAAGTAAGGTTAATGAAAGAGTGTGTAATAAAAAACAGTTCAAAGGTAAGCATTTCCCAAGGCTGATGGTTACACTTAAAATGTTGGTTCCGCACGATCAATCGACGCTGGAAATACTTGCTTGTAATCCCAACTGCTACAGTTCCTGTTGACCAGATTGTTCAAGTACCTTCTCTCCTCTCTAGCTCTCCTTCTCTCTCTCTCGCTCTCTCTCGCATTCAATTTTCTTTCTGTCTCTCCTTCTCTCCATTTTCATTTCTCTCCTCAATCTCTCGTTCATTTTTCTCTCTCTCCCTCTCTCCTCTTTCTCTCGTCTTCTCATCTCTATCTCTCTCTCATCTCCTCTCTCTCTCTCTCTCTCTCAATCTCTCTCTCTCTCTCTATTCTCACTCATCTTTCTCCTCGTTCTCTCTCTCCATCCTCTGCTCTCTCTCATCATCCTCTCTCTGCTCTCTCTCTCTCTCATCTCTCTTTCTCACTCTAGCTTCTCTCTCACAGACCTCTCTCTCTCTCCTCTCTCTCTCTCATCTCTCTCTCTCTTCTCACTTCTTTCCATTCTCTCTCTCTCTCACTCTTTCTCTCCCTCTCACACTCTCTTTCACACTCTCTCACCCTTTCTCTCCCTCTCTCTCTCTCTCTCGTTCTCTCTCTCTCTCTCTCTCTCTCTCTCTTTCTCACTCACTCTCTCTCTCTCATATCTCTCTCCTGTCTCTCTCATTCTCTCTATCCTCTCTCTTTCTCACTCACTCTCTCCTCTCTCTTCTCTCTCTCTTTCTCTCTCTCTCTCCCTCTCTCTCTCTCTCTCTCTCTCTCTCTCTCTCTCTCTCTCTCTTCTCTCCTCTCTCTCTCTTCCTCTCTCTCCCTCTCCCCCCCCTCTCTATGCTTTCTCTCTCTCTGCCGCCTCCCCCCCCCCCCCCTCTCACCACAATCTTCGCACCCATCTCTACCTCTCCCTCGCCTTCTCTCCAACATCTCTCCCCCTCTCCCCCTCTCCCCCTTCTCCCTCTCTCTCTCTCTCTCTCTCTCTCTCTCTCCCTCTCTCTCTCCTTCTCCCCCTCTCTCCCCCTCTCTCTCCCCCTCTCCCCCCCCCTTCTCCCTCTCTCCCTCCCTCTCTCTCTCTCTCTCTCTCTCTCTCTCTCTCTCTCTCTCTCTCTCTCTCTCTCTCTCTCTCTCTCTCTCTCTCTCTCAGCTACCAATCGCAATCTCTCTCTCTCTCTCTCCCTCTCCCCTCTACTCACATTTATCCTCCCCCTTCCACCCCACCCTCTCTCCTCTCTTTTCCGCTCTTCTCGTCTCCATACTCTCATCTTTTCTCTCTCTCTCTCTCTCTCTCTCTCTCTCTCTCTCTCTCTCTCTCTCTCTCAGCTACCAATCGCAAATAATAATTGGATGTCAGTTTTCCAATACCTGTGTAAGTGTATACATTGTATTGTTTTAATTGTATCCCCAATGTTTTTTTTGTAGAATTCTCTTTAGAAATTATTTTCCTATTTACATTACTATAGATGCTGAACGAGGCTACTGCTTCATGGGATGTTAATAAAGGGTTCTATTAAGCATCACCCTGATAAATGCAAAATAAATTGTAGCGTTCTCATGCAAATCGATAATAGGGTATTAAGGATTATGAATTGACGTAGTCTGATAGTATACGGTATTTAAAA
>NW_028234405.1:41436735-41444235 GCF_977035675.1 Penaeus japonicus
ATCCTTGTCTCTCTCTCTCCCTTCTTTCATCTCCCACATCTTCTATTTCACAAGTAGAAAAGAAAAAGAATAAACATAAAAACGAAACCAGAGATGAAGAGGAATATGGAATCAAAGATGCGAAGGGGAGAATGAAAAAGATGACGTGAAGAAGAAGAAAAAGTAGAAGAAGAAAGAGTGGTAGAGAGAGGACGAAAGAAAGAAAGAGAAAGGAAATAAGGGAGTTAAAAGGTAAGAATGAGACGGAGAAGACGAAAAGGGAAGCTGGGAATATACGTAAAAGAATATGGGAAGTAGGAGGAAGGAATAGAAGAGAGAAAAAGAAAAGAAGAAAATAGGGGGTAATTAAAAACAGTGAGTGGAAAAGCAAAGCGAATGAAAGGGGAAGATAAATGGGAAAAGGGAAGCATAATAAGAATTAAAGATAAGCAGAACATGGAAGCAGGGAGAGAAGAACGTGAACAAAATAATAATCTAAAATGAAAGGGAAATAAGGGATGAAAAATGGAAGCGAGGGAGAGGAGAAATATAAGGAAAAAGGGGAGAGAAGGAGAAGGAAAAATTGGGAGAAGCAAAAAAAGAGAAAAGGAGATAGGAAAAGAGGGGGGAAGGAGAAGGGAAAAAAGAGGGGAGAAGGAGAAGAAAAAGAGAGGAAAAGGAGAATGAAAAAGAGGGGGGAAGGAGAATGAAAAAGAGGGGAAAGAAAAAGAGGGGAGAAGGAGAAGGAAAAAGAGGGGAGAAGGAGAAGGCAAAAGAGAGAAGTAGAGGGAAAAAGAGAGGGGAGAAATAAATAAAATTGAGAGAAGGAGGGAAACGGAGAAGGGAGGGAGGGATGCAAAGTTAAGAGAGAGACGAAAACGAAGGAAAATGAAGAAGTGGAGAATGCGAACGAAAATACGAATTAGAAACGAAAAAACGGAGAAGAGAGAGGGAGATAAGGGAGGGAAAAAGAAGATAGGCAGAGTAAGGAATGGGAGAGAGGGAGAAAAAAAGGAGAAAGAGACAGAGAGAGGACGAGAGAGAGAGAGAGAGAGACAGAGAGAGAGAACGGGAGACAGAAAAATAGATAGATAGATAGATAGAGAGAGAGAGAGAAAGGGAAAGAGAGAGAGAGGGAGAGGTAGTAAAAGAGTAGTGAGTGAGAGATATAGGAACATGTAGAATAATAACAAAAGCAAAAATCAAGTATAGTGACAAAAAACAAAAACAAATAACAAACACACACACACATACCTACATACACACAAACAAACACAAACACACACAAACACACACAAACACACACAAACAAACACAAACAAACACAAACACACACAAACAAACACACAAAACCAACCAACCAAAATCAAACACACAAAACAAAACAAACAAACAAAAAAAAACACCCCTCCTCTTTAAACCAAAAACACACAACAAGCCTAAAACAAGAATTCTAGTCACTTATTAAATATTACTCGTTTTATCTCTCCCACTTAAGCTTAATGCTGTGATAACACACTCTTTACCTTCCCTCTGACACTTGCCTCTGTTACTACATGTGGCCATTTCACGTTTTTTTTAAATCTTATTTTATTATGATTGTTGTTATTATTAGTGTTACTATTATTATCATCATTATCACTGTTGTTATTGTCATTATTACTCTTATCATTATTATTGTTGAGATTACTGTTATCATCATTTTCATTATCATTATTGTTATTGAAATTATTTGTATTTCTATTATCATTGTTGTTATTGTTATTAAAACAATTATTGGTATTATTATCATGATAATTAATATTCTTAGTATCATTCTTACCATTATAATGATTATTATCATCATCATTACCATTATCATTATTATCACCATTATTACTATTATCACCATTATCATAATTATTATTATTACCATTATCATGATTATTATTATCATCATTATCATTATCATTATTATCACCATTATCATGATTATCATCATTATCATTATGATTATCTTTATCGTTAACACAATTGTTGTTATTGTGGTTGTTATTGTCGTTAATTTTATTATTACGATTGTGAATGTTATAATTAATTCAAGCATGTTTATTATCATTGTTCTTATCACTACTGCTATTCGTCAATTTACTTTATAATCATGATTATCATTACTAATATCATGATATTATTATCAAAATGATCATTGCTCTTGGTTTTATCATGGTCATTATTATAATCATTAACATCAATATTGTCATTATTATCATAGTTTTTATCATTGTGTTCAGTACTATCATCCGATCATACCAATCATTATAATTGCTATCATCATCATTATCATTGTTATCACCATACCTATCATTATCAATATTATTGTTATCATCAGTCTAGGATCAGCCTGCCCATTTATTCAGCGTTCCGCCTATTACTCACGAATGGCTAAGTTCATGAAATATCCACTCGATCTCTGGAAGTCACACACACAAACACACACACACACACACACACACACACACACACACACACACACACACACACACACACACACACACACACACACACACACACACACACACACATATATATATATATATATATATATATATATATATATATATATATATATATATATATATATATATATATATATATACACGCAAAGCAACGCATGCATAGCAAAACCCTTTAGTATAATCCCGCGTCAGACAAAAGAGAAAGGTAAGAATACTGAGTTTACACTATGACACAACTGCCCGCATAACGGTCGGACAAATACAATTACTCACGAACTCTCTCTTCTCCCTTTGCCTTTTAGCCTCTCTCTCTTTCTCTCTCTTTCTTCTACCCTCTCTCTCCCTCTCTATCTATTTATCTACATATATCTATCTCTTGCTCTTCTCCCCTCCTTTTCTTCTCTCTCTCCCTCTCCATCCCTCCCTCCCTCCCTCCTTTCCTCCCTTCCTCCTTCCCTCCCACCCACACTCCCTCCCTTCCTTCCTCCCACCCTCCCTTCCTCCCTCCCTTCTTCCCTCCCTTCCTTTCCCCCACCCTCCCTCCCTCCCCTCCTTCCCTCCCACCCACACTCCCTCCCTCCTTTCCTTTCCCCCACACTCCCTCCCTTCCTCCCTCCCTCCCTCCCTCCTTCCCTCCCTCCCTCCCACACAAAAACACACACACAGACGTCAGGAGTTCCTTGCCCTTAAGAGCCAGCGAAGAGGCGAAGCCCTTCACCACGATAGCATGACACGAAAAATCACTCATTCGCTCCTAATGATCCATTGTAAATACGGCGCCGAGGAATTCGCTCGTAGAGGAAATTTGGTCCGACTTATCTCAATCAGTCGTTAAGGGGATTAGTCCATGGGTTGCATCCGGTCCAGTCAGGGAACTAACTACTTTTGACCAGCATTGGCCTTTGAGATTGACGAGACTTTAATCTATTTTATTTTTTATTTATTTATTATTTTTTTTGTGCTCGATGGGGTTGGATTTTCTTTGTTTATCTTTACCTTTCTCTCTATCTGTTTCTCTTTCTTTCTGTCTCTCTCTTTCTTTCTTTTCACCTCTCTCTCTCTCTCTTTTCTCTATCTCAATCTCTTTCTCTCGTTCTCTCTCTCTCCACCATTTTTTTTCTCTCTCCCTGTCTCTTTTTTATGAAAAACATGGCTGATATCCATCAACAATCGTGCAAATCAATATGCAAAACACCGAGAGGCGCGATCCCTTCCGCCGCAGCTTACCGAAATCTCATTGGATTCGAAGATTCGTTTGAAGCATCTGTTTTTCGAAGCCTTTTCACCTAATCCTCGACGCGGCAAAACAGAATCCAATCATTTATTTACGGAATTAAGTCCTGGTGAATCAAAATCGCGGTAATTCATGGCTGATGATCATTCATTCATATGGACACATTCGGTGCAGGCATTTTGCTCGCGGATGCCGTCGTTTTTCAATATGTTGCTGCCGCATGCCGGGTTATTCATCAAAGGCCGCGGGTCTGTCGAGGCTCAGGGGGAGAGAAGGAGAGGTTTGGGAAGACTTCCGAGTTTATTACACATATACATATAAATACACAAACACAAACAAACACAAACATTCCCATACACACGGATACACGCTCACACAAATATAAACACACACAAGCACACATATACAAATACACCCATACACACAGATACACGCTCACACAAATATAAACACACACACACACAAATAAAAACACACCCATACACACAGATACACGCACACACAAATATAAACAGACACACACACAAATACAAATACACACACACACACACACATACGAATACAAACACACTCAAAACACGGTAAGTAATTGAACAAACATGTGTGTGTGATTGCCTTTATATTTATATACATGTAAGACAAACTATTTATCCACACGGTATAAATAAATCCATAGATACATTCGAAAACAACATATGTTTTCACGATTCCAAGAAATTTCGCATTAGCCTGAAAGTGAACGTATTGCATTTTCGTGCAACGTAATGTTTCGTAATGTTTCGACGCTTTATTCAATTCGTAGTAATTAGTAACGTGGAATTTTTGTTGTAATTTCCAGTCAGGCGAAATAGAGGATCGTTGAGATTTTTGAGTTTTGTTTTTTGAGGAGTGGGGGAGAGGGGGGGGAGGGGGAGTCATTTCGTTCCAACATCACTTTTCTTCTCCTTTTTTCTCCTTCGTGGAATATATAAGGAATTTATGTCTGTTAAGTAGCTATATCATAGGATTCATTTTTTTTTCTCTCTGTTTTTTTTTTCTTTTTTTTTTTACCCCTTCATGGAATATATATAAAATTTGTGTCTGTTAAGTAGCTATAACATAGGATTCATTCCTTTTTTTTCCCTCTCTCTGTTTTTTTTTTTGTTTTTTTTTTCCTTTTTCTTTTTACAAAAGTAGCATCTTCCAGATTTATTCCTTTGAGCCTCTAATACATATGTGTCTTAAAACTTTAACCTTTAATACATCTCTATTTTCAAAATCTTTGTTATTTCATCAGACAAATCACTAAAACCAATTGATAAAAAGAAGCACTCTTCTGAATTATCAATGCTAAGAAAAGTACAAATACTTCCACTGCAGCTTCTATTAATCATGATTATGACGAGGATAATTATAATGATGGTACTGATAATAATGATAATGATAATGATGGTAATATAATAGTAATCATAATGATGATGAAGATATTGCTATTACTATAGTTATTATTAGTGCTACTAGTGACAATTTATGGTAATGGCAGTGGTAATGGTAATGATAATGATAACAATAATAATGATGATAACAGCAACAATAATAATGATAATGACGATGATAATGATGATAATGATAAAGTAACAGTGACAACAACAATGATAATAAAGATAATGATAAGAATAATAATAATGATTATTATTATTATGAAAATGATAACAATGATAATAATGATAATGATAATAATAATGATGATAATAACAATAATACTAAAGATAATGATAATAATAATTATAATAATAATAACAATAATGATAACAATGAAAGAGAACACAAATAACAACCCCCCCCCCCAAAAAAAAAAAAAAAACACGAAAAAATAACCACCAAAAAAAGCTCATTATCCTCCGCTCACTCGCTCACTCGCTCACTCCTTCGCTCCGCCACTAAGACATTCATTTATCGGATTAAACTTCCTCCACATTCTACGTGGAGGCGCTGAAACATTTTTTTTTTCCGACTTGTGAGCTGAATCGGTTACGAATTTCGGATTTCAGAACTTCGGTAACTTCAGAAGGTTCTAAGGTTCTTGTGGTTGATGGTGCCTGACGCTGTTATAATTCGGAGTTATTGAGAAGAATAACATTACTTTTTTCCGGTGTCGGTTGTAGATTTTTTTTTTTTTTTTTTTTTTTTTTTTTTTTTTTGTCTCTCTCGTAAGGGAGAAAAAAAATCAAATCTTATGAGAGTTTCAAGTACTGGTCATACTTTGAAACTCTTTTTTTTTATTATTATTATTATTGCTGGGTATATAACTACTTTCGTTGTTCTTATTATCAGGATTTTGCTGTTGTTGTTGTTTCTTTTGATATGAATATTAATATTATTACTGTTATTATTGTTATTATCATTTACACAACCGGTATTACGTCACATGATCATCACTATTATCATTTAATTACCTGTTAATGTTATCATCATTAATATTAACCGAATGTATTTTTTCATGGGTTTCAAACCTATGTAGTTTTGTTAAAAGTTATATAATTTGAATTATTTACCAGTGTGGTAATCATAGTAATCACACTTACGTAACACGCTGTTACAAGATATGTCATAATTTCCAACTATCACTGACTCATTAAATAACAGGAACTTCAACATGAAGAGGTTGTGTAACATTTCACACACACACACACACACACACACACACACACACACACACACACACACACACACACACACACACACACACACACACACACACACACACACACACACACACACACACACACACACACACAAACACACACACACACACAAACACAAACACACACACACAGCAAAATCTCTCGCCCCAATATCACATATGGTTTGCAGATCACACGCCCATCTCTCAGCGCCATGCGTCGCTGCGCCGCCCCCTCGCCTTGCGCTGGCACCACTTTGATTGATATTCAGCGCCAGAAATATACGGCTCTGGTAAGATCCGGGACTTGAATGCCGAATCGTATTGGGCGGAGACTCCTTCGGAAAGATTTCACATAACCTCATCCACATTTTTTTTTTTTTTCTTTTTTTTTTTTTAGCTTGGATTTTTTTTTTTTTTTTAAGCTTCTTGGATTGGATTCCATAGCACGTTTGGTATCCAATCATCATCAGGTGGAACAGGGGGGCTACAGGTGGATAGGGAGCTTTTACGTAACGAGAACAATGGTAGTGGCAACCTGTTACTTACCACATAACCTATCACTCAGTGTCTGTATACAGGGTGCGTGTATGTGGAAGGTATGTGGAAGACGGCCAAATCCTCGCTAACTATAGACATATTGTTTCTAATGGACTTGTGTGTGTGTTTGTGTTTGTGTGTGTGTGTGTATGTGTGTGTGTGTGTGTGTGTGTGTGTGTGTGTGTGTGTGTGTGTGTGTGTGTGTGTGTGTGTGTGTGTGTGTGTGTGTGTGTGTGTGTGTGTGTGTGCATATATACACATACAATTTACTCCTGTGCACGTATTCATACACCCATAACTCATTTGCGAATACACAGAGAAAGGAAGGGAGAGAGAGAGAGAGAGAGAGAGAGAGAGAGAGAGAGAGAGAGAGAGAGAGAGAGAGAGAGAGAGAGAGAGAGAGAGAGAGAGAGAGAGAGTGAAAGAGAGAGTGAAAGAGAGAGAGAGGGGGGTCACAATTAAAATAATTCACTGGGACAAATGTAGAAATGATATGACTGAGAATTGATAGCTTTACAAAGTAGATTTAGCTGGCACGATTCAGTGTTATATTTCCATAAAAACTACATGTAATTCTGATGTATGTGAAA
>NW_028234405.1:41454235-41456735 GCF_977035675.1 Penaeus japonicus
ATAATGTTGATAATTCCTATTGTTATCATCATCATCATAGCAGTAATGATAATGATGACGATACAAATGCAGTGATAGTAATAATAGTAATAAAATTATATTACAACCACGAATGTTAATATTGTTGATTGCAATACCAATAATAATAGTAATAGTGATGGTAATGAAAACTATAGTAATGACACTGATGACAATAGCAAGGAAGATTTTACTATTATAATGTTAATGATAATTGTAATCTTGATTATGGTGATAGTAATAACAATATCAATCATAATTAAGATAAGGATGACAATACAGTTATAATGAGGATAATATTGATAATAATAATAATAGTAATGATAATAATAAAGATATGAATAGTAATAATAACAAGGGTAATGGTCAGAAAGGTAAGGGTATTGATAATGATAAAAATAATAGTTATAATAGTGGTGATAGCTAATAATGGCGGTACTAATGATGGTAAGGACGTTAAAGATAATACAACTAAAAAAATAAATAAAAGAGGATAAAAAAGAAAAAAAGAAAATCGAGAAAGAACGAAACGCCACCCCCCTCCCCTCTCCCAACCTACACCCCCCCCCAGCCCCCACCCCCTAAACAAGAACAACAACAACAACACCAACAACAGACGAACCTAACATGAAATAGGGTGCGTGCAAGGGATCGGGAAGGGGGCAGGGGAGGGGGTGAGGGGAAGGGGTTAAGAGGAGGAGGAGGAGGAGAAGGAGGGGGGGGAGGGGGGCATAGTGTCGTGTGACGGAGGGACAAGGCCACCGGGGGAAGAGACAGGTATTTCCGGTTCAAGATCTTTTTGTTCAGTCAAGATTAAATTTGACACGGCGTCACCCCCCCCCCCCCACTCCCCACCCTTAAGATCCCGCGAACACGTAATCTGGGATTCGGTGTGTAAGGTGCTGGGGAGGTGGGGGAGTAGGGGTGGGGAGGGGAGGCGAGGGAAATGGGGGAGGTGATGGGGAGGGGGGAGGGGGAGTGGGGGAAGTAGGGGGTTGGAAATGGGGAAGTAGTAGGGGTAGGGGGGAGGGGGGAGAAACAGTAGGAGGGTTGGGGAGGTAATGGGGTGAGAGGAGGGAGATGGGGGAGTAGTTGGGTGGGTGGGTGGGGGGGGCAGTAGGGAAAGGGATTGCAGATGGGTATGTAGTGGATGGGGAGGGGGGTAGGAAGGGGGTGAAGGAAGGAAGCTGTAAGTGTTGTTACCTGTAGGGTACAACGATACCAAAATGGTGCAATATGGTGCAAGCGATACTGTACCTGGTCCTGCTACACGAATCAAATTTAAAAAAATGCCTGAACAAAAATTTGGAATTCCAAACAAATAGTAACTTCCATAAACCTCCTTTTTAGAAAAACAAAATGAAATCCCGTACAGAAGTATAAAGAAATATTAAAATCAGACTCAATCAAACTATCCCAAGATGGAATAACGATAATCATCAAAGCAATCCATTTCCGTATCCTTCTCCTATCCTCATTAACAAACAGACATCCTATGTGCAAGTATCCTACGCTCGTAAATCATTCCTATATTTTTTTTTTAGTCCTATTAGAGTCTCCCCACCGACGTCTGCGTTATATGTTCTCTCGCTGTTCTCTCATAAAGCGGTACAAAGTCTGTTTATCTGAACACTAATAGAGTGGTTATAGTTGCAGAAAGAGCAAGAGGGAAAAAAATCACTTACGAAGTTAGTTTAATTAAGGTTGAAATAAGTGGTACGGCGTGTGGTACATTTTGAGATACTCCACGTTGAAAATATTCTATGCGAGGTTGTGGTACTTATTTCTTTTTTTTTTGTGAGGTGGCAACTTGGAGGGACGACTATGCGGGGGGGAGTGGCGGAGTGGGGGGGTTAAGGAGGTGGAGGGGGGAAGGGGAGAAGGGGATCATTGGGCATTGGGGCGAGGGGAGGGGAGGGGGGAGGGGGTTGGAGGGGGGACTTTAAGTTAGGAATTACTCCGTGGAAAAAAAAAGTCGATTGAAATGGTAGAGAGAGAATAGGATTTTTGTGTATGAAATGAGCAGGTGCGTTTAAATGTTGGCCTGACTGTATCTTCGTTTGCTTCTCTTTACCCTAACCCCCATCTCTCTCTCTCTCTCTCTCTCTCTCTCTCTCTCTCTCTCTCTCTCTCTCTCTCTCTCTCTCTCTCTCTTTCTCTCTTTTTTTTCTCTCTCTTTTTTTCTCTCTCTTTCTCTCTCTCCCTTTCTCTCTCTTTCTCTCTCTCCCTTTCTCTCTTCCCCTTCCCCTCACTCTCTCTCTCACCCTCTCCCTCTCTCCCTCACTCACTCACCCATTCACTCACTCAATGATTCACTTACTCGCATACTCACTCCCTACTCATTCACTTATTCATTGTCTATCTGACATCGCCTCAAAACTGCCTAATCCCCCTTTGATGATCATTAGTCTCCAATAAAAAAGACGGCAGCGAAGTGCCATTGTTTCCCTTTCCTATATAGCTTGCGTTAGTGAATATAAAA
>NW_028234405.1:41469235-41476735 GCF_977035675.1 Penaeus japonicus
GCGCGTTGTCAGCTTTAGCCTTTGAAATAAATTGAGGGCAATCTAAATGTCACAAAAATGGCGTGAAGTTGAGGGATATGAATCATTATAATTAGTACAAAGTGATCATGTCATCTATCGTAATTGCATTGTTCATCTAACCCACATAATCGGTCGCAGTGTCTAAGTATGTTATAGAAGCCAGGAATATCACACTGTAAAGCGTGTGAACCAGGAGCTGTCACATTAGCTACTGTAGTGTGGGTCCCACCAGGGCTGTCACACTATCTAAATAAAGGGTGCTGTGTGAACACCATATGAATAACATTATTAGGATCTCGTCATCGGAGTATGCATGCCACCCATAGCTACCACACGAATCAACCTGACAACCAAGAGATGACACTCAAAGTCAGAGCAAAAGATGACACACTTGCTCCACAACCCTGCATGGTAGCCGGACCTATCAATTTACACATCAATTTGCAAGAAAGGTATACTTTTCATGTTAGCGCGAGGACCGTCTTCAGCCGAGAGTAAAGGAGCGAGTCCATCCCCAACATTCGCTGCAATTGCTACACTAACCAGCGTGGGAGGCCAAGCACCACACTCATCACTCCCCAAGCACAACAAAGGCATCCGAATGAGACAAGACACAACAAAACTCAAAACTGATGACGCACCATCCGACGCTGTTACTGCATGTCCCTCTCTTCAGAAGTTGTTTGTAAACAATGGTCTGCGGAGATGGCGAAACACACGTTGCTATGGCAGGAGGTTATTATTGCAGTTGGGGATGAGAGCGAGCACTGTGATGGTTGCAGGATGATGATGATGATGATGATGGCAATGATGAGGATGATGATGGGAGGCAATAGCTTTTCCTGAAGTTTTCCAGGGAACAAAATCTAGAGTGAGAGCCATCATCGACGACCTGTGAGACCATATTGGGAAAGTTCATGTCGTTATTGGTAGAGTGGTAGAGCTGCGGTCGTCCCAGCACACACTACTCCCTGGTCGTTCTATGTGATCTGTTATATAGTTACGACTATAAAAGAAACTACATCGTTATCAATCTATTATTGTGACGGTGATGATGATGACGGCAATGATAACATTATTAATAATGATAATGTCATTGATACTTATGACATAACAATAACAATAAAAACAATGATTATCATAATGATAACATTAGTAACAATATTGATGATAACGATAATAATAATCATAATCATAATCACCATCATTAAAAAAAATAGTATCAGCCATCGTGAAAATCATATTTTAATTGAAAATAATCTAATAATCACTTTAGAAAATGCGAGTGACTTGATTACCGAAAGTTATCCTGCAAATGATATGAAGAAGTTAACTTTCAGAATCTTTAATAATTCGCCTTCCCTTTTCCTGGATGTTGCGTCTTCTTTATCACTTCTCTCTTTATATACCATTAGTTATTTCGCCAGAGTCTTTCGCAATGTCCTTTGGGGGTATTGATTGTGTCTTCATTGTTCGTCGCCGCTTGAGTGCAATATGTCGAAAGCCACCCATCGCCATTGCAATGCAAGTGATCAGAAATGAGCAGAATACTTCATGATATGAAATTGGATGTTGATAGTGATGTAGGAATGTTGACAGTGAAATGCAAATGTAGATTAATCTTGATATATTCAGACACTGCAATCAGCTGCAACTTGAATATGATGTAATTCATAGTGTATTAAATGTATTGTGGTACGTTGATTTTCATGGAATATGATTTGATATATTTCCTACACTCTTTTGAAAACGATTACCTGTGCATCTTTTCACCATAATTTTAAATTCAGAGGTGCGACACTATATTCTTCCATCATAATTTCAAAAGTGCGCTTTCGACATAACTTATATTCAGCACCATATTAGTAAAAAATAGAGAATCAGAAGTAGATTGTTTCAGTATCAAAAAAAAAAAAAAAAGAAAGAAAAAGAAAAAGAAAAAAAAAAATATATATATATATATATATATATTTTTTTTTTTTTTTTTTTTTTTTTAGGCAGATGTGGGTTTCGAACGGGAGACCTTATCTCCACTATGTCACACGGACATGCCATGACCCATCTGACGTTGGAACATCCGGATTATGTTAAGAATTTCCTTGTGTTCAAAACACATCTTTCAAAGGATGTAACTTTATCTGATAAGTTTTGTGGGGATAATGATAACAACGATAATAATGTTAATGATTATGATGAGGCTGATAATGATGTTAGTAATCATGATGATGATGATAATGATTATAATGCTATTAAGAACAATTATGATAATATAAATAGTAACAACAGCAACAACAACAATAGTGATAATAACAATGACGATAGCAATACTTATAATGATGATAACAACATCGTCATGAACAACAACAGCAACAACACCATAAAAAAATAACAATAAAAAATCTACAAATGATATCACCGTAGTGATTACTACCTCGATGATTTTAAAGTAAACATCAATGTAGTTCCCTTTAATATAAACATTTAACATCATATTTCGTTTGAATCTCATATCATCAATTATATCACCCTAATTGTATTACACTACACAACACACACCGATATCTAAGGATTCTTTTGGGGAGGCAAAATGCATAAAGGATCTTATCGAGAATCCATAAAATAGGACACAATTCTCACACCTAGATGAGCAAGTCCTTCCATGATAAAACGGCGTGTCTGGAATCACTTAGAATACCCGGCGACTTTACGGAGCCTTCAGAATAATGACGATAAAGGATGGACATAAGTGTGGGGAGGAAAGAATTCCGTTTTGGAATGGTTGAAGTGGGTTTCCAGTGAGATTTATCTCCAAAGAAAACAAGGCTAACATACTAGGGGAGGGAGAGAATGAAAGAGCGAGAGAGAGAGAGAGAGAGAGAGAGAGAGAGAGAGAGAGAGAGAGAGAGAGAGAGAGAGAGAGAGAGAGAGAGAGAGAGAGAGAGAGAGAGAGAGAGAAAGAGAGAGAGAGAGAAAGTGAGAGAGAGAGAGAGAGAGAGAGAGAGAGAGAGAGAGAGAGAGAGAGAGAGAGAGAGAGAGAGAGAGAGAGAGAGAGAGAGAGAGAGCGAGAAAGAGAAAGAAAGAAATAGAGAGAGGGGGGAAGAAAGAGAGAGAGATAGAAAGAGAGAGAGAGAAAGAAATAGAGAGAGGGGGGAAGAAAGAGAGAGAGAGAGAAAGAGAGAGAGAGAGAGAGAGAGAGAGAGAGAGAGAGAGAGAGAGAGAAAGAGAGAGAGAGAGAGAATCTAGGAGGACATGCTTAACAAAAGGGAAGGCACATAAAGACTAGCGCCCGGAAAAGTAAAAGTTTGTGAAAAGCACATTTTTAGAGCAAAGGATTGTGTGTCAGAAGATTTCCTTGATATATTCAGTGTGAAGAAGAGCCAGAATCTAAACCAGAGCCAGAGCCTAAAATGAAATAAAAGTGGATCTAAAAATCAAATAAATGAAAACAATAAAGAAATAAATACATAGTTAATCAATAAAAAAAAAATAATGATTCAAATAAGACTAAATACATGTGCATCTTCTCGAGTTACGTGATGGGAGGAACAGCAACAATCAATCGAGGAAGATAACATAGAAAGTGAATCAACAGGTTTTCGTAACAAATACGAATCCCAGATCATGTCAAAACGGGGGCGGGGGGAGGGGGGAGCTAGAGTCCATTCCGAGGATTGGCTGACCTTTAACCTGACGCAGAAACGGGGGTCTTTGTATATAGGAGAACGAGAGGGAGAGAGAAACCGAAAAAGGGAAGGTGGAGGAGGAATGGAGAGAGAGAGAGAGAGAGAAAGAGCGAGAGAGAGAGAGAGAGAGAGAGAGAGAGAGAGAGAGAGAGAGAGAGAGAGAGAGAGAAACGTGTGTGTGTGTGTGTGTGTGTGTGAGAGAGAGAGAGAGAGAAGGAGAGAGTGGGAGAGAGAGAGAAAGAGTTTGCGTGTGTGTATGCGTGCGTGCGCGAGAAAGAGAGTGGGAGAAAGAGAGAGAGAGAGAGAGAGAGAGAGAGAGAGAGAGAGAGAGAGAGAGAGAGAGAGAGAGAGAGAGAGAGAGAGAGAGAGAAAGAGAGAGAGAGAGAGAGAGAGAGAGAGAGAGAGAGAGAGAGAGAGAGAGAGAGAGAGAGAGAGAGCGAGAGAGAAGCCGACAGAATGAGAAAATAACGAAATTATGATAAGAAACAGCGAAATCTCTTGACAGACAGACATACAGACAGACAGAAAGAGAAACAGAAACAGACACACAAATTATAAAAAACAACAAACAAACACACAAACAGCCACAGGACGGCATGATGAAGGGCATCAGCATGGGGTTTCCTTCACGGCAAAAAAGGCATTAGAGGTTAATGCTATCAGTGCGAGACATGTTTTTAGCTTCGCAAACTTTGAGAACTTCTGCAACACGACGCTTGCATTGCATCTTCTTGCGTTGGGAGTTACGAAAGGCTATCGAGGTAATTTTTGATTTTTTATGATATCTGATTATTTTTCGACTTGTGGTTTTGTTATCATTATTAGCATTATCAACATTTAAAAAGATATATTTTTACTATAATGGTTAGCATTATGTTTTTTGATGTTGCTGTTGGTATTTTTTTATCATGGTTATTATCATTATCATTAGTATCATTATTATAATCATCACTATCATAATCATTATTTTTATTATTGTTATAATTATCATTATCATTATCTTACTGGTTATCCTTATTATCATTAACATTATCATTGTTATCATCATTATGATAATTATAATTATTGTAATAATTATCAATATTGTTTTCATTATTACCATTTTTGTTATTATCATTATCATAATTCTTGTTATACAAATATATGTATGCATTTGTATGTATGCCTATTCTATGTATATGCATTTGTGTATATGTGTATGCATGTGTATATATGTGTATGTGTCGGCTAATGTGATTTCGTGTGTACATGCATATATATTTGCGTATGTATGTATATATGAATAAATATCTTTTCGTATAAGAATATGTGTATACATTACTGTATATATGATCATATATGTATATATATTCATGCCTTACATTTTCTTTTTAGTTTTAGATACCAAGTAGTCCTTAATACAAACTTGCGTGTGGGTGAATATAAGTTTAATTTCATTGATGTGTACATGTGTACATACATATACAAGTTTCCTTCTTAAGAGAGTATGAAATCTCAGAAGGATCAGCCATTTTGCTTTGTGCTTATGCAATTAGGTGTATCTTTGGCTAGATAAACATTAGCAGTATCAATATGAATATCATCTTTAATGTTATCATGCATAATTATTGTGACAATAAAGATTTTTTTTTAAATCACTTAGATCACCAACAGTAGTCATATCATTATAATCAATATGATAATAAAGATAACTTTCATAACTCATAACTAAAGTCGACGTTGCCATGGTAACGAGGTGATGGCTGTGTCGATAACTTGTTAAGAACGACGCAATCCTGTTCAAGAGACGAGTGAGCGAGGTGCAGAGTAGCAGTGTGTGTGTGTGTGTGTGTGTGTGTGTGTGTGTGTGTGTGTTCTTGTTCTTGAGTGCATAGCTGAACATACACGTGCATCCCATCTGGGGTTAAAGATCATTGACAAGCTTCATTGTTGCCATCCTGTTCGCTGATGACAGAGGGACTTTCTGCGTACATGGTTGGATTTTATGAATTCTTGTTCTTGTTCTCCTTCCTTTATATATATTTGCGTATAAAAGATGAGGAGAAATTGGTATTCCATAGGACAGCCCTCTTTTTTTTATTCTTTCTTTTTCTTTCTTTTATTTTCTTTCTTTTTTTTACGGTGGCTGAAGACTGCTCACACTGTAAACGCGTCCGGCATACAGAATGTGGTGACTCACTCCGCCATATTGCCGACGCCTGTGCCTAAACGTGCAAGTTGATACCACCTTGCTGCACATCCTGGTTATGCAAGACGGTTCACTGATGGTCTTGCATCCGTATATTGCTATGATTGCACCAACTGAAGTGTCGTTTTCCACTCCAGTGTCGCCACTTTTAACTTTTATTCTGTATCACATGCGGGCACATATCAGATTTCGCATTCGGCCAAGATTTTGTAAACTTGGCATGATGTCATGGTAACGTAAGCGGCATAACCCTGGCGTCATGAGTTCTCTATCCTTGTTCATTTTCTCTGTGTATTTCGCTCCCTTTTTCCTGCTGTTCACGCTTCTAGTCCCATGATTCCCCACTCCATTACGAGCGCGACTCCCCACTCTATTACAACCCTTCCTTAATCTCATTCTCGTCGCCCTCACGCCCTCACTTTGCCCTCACGCCCTCACTTTGCCCTCACTTTTCGGTCCTTCATCACTGCGTTCATCACAAACCGAAAAAAAAAATTCACGTGGTTGATTCTCTAGTGGCTAATGACGTCACCACGTGCGCGCTAACGCATTCCCTCGTCCCAGCCTTTCCGTGACACCGGGGAGGCTGGATGTTCCTCTCTCGTGGGCGGGGGAGGCGGGCGGGAATGGAGGTATGTATTCGGAGGATTAATATATAGTTGGAATGAGGCCAGGAAGGCTGTGGTTGGAGGAGGAGGGGAAAAAAGAGGGGGATGTTAGGAATATTGTTCCTTGCAACATTTCTGGATTCTTCTTTCTTACTCTCTCTCTCTCTTTCTCTCACTCACTCTCTCTTTCTCTCCCCTCTCCTCTCTCTCTCTCTCTCTCTCTCTCTCTCTCTCTCTCTCTCTCTCTCTCTCTCTCTCTCTCTCTCTCTCTCTCTCTCTCTCTCTCTCTCTCTCTCTCTCTCTCTCTCTCTCTCTCTCTCTCTCTCTCTCTCTCTCTCTCTCTCTCTCTCTCTCTCTCTCTCTCTCTCTCTCTCTCTCTCTCTCTCCTTCTCTCTAACATCTTATTTCAACAGGATCCTTCATAGGATAATATCGCTTATTCACAAACTGATCCAATCCGAATAAATGGTAAAATATATTGAAAATGTTGCTACGAAATTGCCTAGTATTACATAAATATCTGGCGGCTTCTACCAAGCGCGAGAAAATTCATGAATGCATTTATAAACAGAATATTTAACCGTTCCTAACGAGTTAGACGGCTTGGGTAAAATAGCATGCATCCCCTTTAAACCGACTTCATGTTAATATTTTTTTCTTCTTTTTTTTTGTAATATTCTTGGGGGTTGAGGGGGGGGGGGGGTGATGTTCACATCCTTGAGGGTACTTTTTGAGCTTTCGGAGAATATATTTCTGAAAATTTTGGGTATACATTTGTATAGAATGATTTCTACCTTTGTTTCTTTTTTGCTTGATTGTATTGCTTGTTTTTAGGGCCGATTGATTCCTGTTGCATGGGCATTGCTCGCCTAGAAATTCCTTGAGTATGCCCTTCCAACTAAGTATTTTAATATATGGACAGACATGCTGACCTATCTGTATAAGAGTAAATTTATTTTGGAATGTAGAGCATTTCATATACTAACTCACCTTAAGCTTT
>NW_028234405.1:41499235-41501735 GCF_977035675.1 Penaeus japonicus
CGAGGATCAGCTGCGTGACCTGCCTTAGAAAGACTCCCATCAGGCGCCCAGCAGCTGCGTGTAATGATGTATTGGCTGCTCACTACGGCACTACACACCCCTGCCGCCCTCCCTGTGGTGCCGCCAGGGAGGACCTCACGGAGACACACTGCCCCTGACACCCGGAGGGAGAAATATGGTGCTGAACATATGGCTGTGCTTAATAAGTGCACCCTTCTGTGGCGGAAGTGACCATAGAAAACGAGGTTGTATTTACAACCAAATCACTGTTGTCATTTGATCAATGGTAAGCAAATTACGTGACGGTGAAAACAACATATTCATATAAGGCACACACACACACACACACATATATATATATATATATATATATATATATATATATATATATATATATATATATATATATATATGTATGTGTATGCATGTATATAAAGATATATATATATATATATATATGTGTGTGTGTGTGTGTGTGTGTGTGTGTGTGTGTGTGTGTGTGTGTGTGTGTGTGTATATATACATACATACATACATATATATATATATATATATATATATATATATATATATATATATATATATATATATATACATATATTATATGTGTGTGTGTGTGTGTGTGTGTGTGTGTGTGTGTGTGTGTGTGTGTGTGTATGTGAGTGAGTGTGTGTGTGTGCGTGTGTGTGTGTGCGTGTGTGTGTGTGTGTGTGAAAAGGATGATTATGATAATGAAGATGATTATTAATATTGATAGTAATAAAGATGATAATGATGATAATACTGACAATGATTATAACCATAATGATGATGATAATGATAACAATAATGATGATAATGACAATAATAGTATTGATAATGATAATAAGAGTAATGTTAATAGTAATGATAATGATGGTGATGATGATAATCATAACAATGATACTGGTGACGGTAATGATAATAATGATAACGATGATAATAATATTAACAATTGTAATAATGTTGATACAAAATATCATGATAAAGGTAACGATGATGGGTAATAATAATGATGACTGCAATAATAATAATGATGAAAAAAGTTATCATAAAAATAGTAGCAATAATAGCAATGATAAGAATTATAATAATAATAACGTTGATAATGACAGTGGTAATAAGGATAATGCTAACTTGTGTGTATGTATGCAGGTGTGTGTGTGTATGTGTGTGTGTTTGTATGTGTGTGTGTTTGTGTGTGAGTGTGTGCGTGTTTGTGTGTGTGTGTGTTTGTATGTGTGTGTGCGTGTGTGTCGGTTGATATTTTCTTATCTTTCTCCTTTTTTCCCCCTTTTCCTTTGCCTTCCTTCGCCAATACTGCCTTACCTAGATAAAAACATCGAATAGATTGGTCATAGCTAATCTTTCCCAATTGAAAACTCAATAGACACCGGTCTAGATTATTGTTTACGATTGCCAAAGTCTCAATTGCATTATCCATTGTTTGTTGCACATTGGCGAGGTTCAGAAAAATACTTCCACTTTGATATACTTTTCATTAATCTGTTACGTCGCGTTCGTTAATGTGGGGCGGTGTAGAGAGTAAAGAATCTTTACTTGAAGATTCTACTTCTGTCTTCTCTCGATCTTCCCTCCCTTTTCCGTCATTGAGTCATCTCCCGTCTCCTACCCTTCGTAACCTCGCCAGCTCGCATCTTCTCTCGCCAACATTCTTTTATTTCCCCTCTTATCCTCTTTGTCTTTCTTCGCAACATTGCTTACCTTTCTCTGTTTCCTTCCTTGCCAGCATTATTGTGTTTCATCTTCCTTGCTAGCATCGCTGCGATTCATCTCCTCCTTGTCTTCCCCCGCCAGCATCACTCCGATTCATCTCCTCCTCGTCTTTCCTTGCCGGCATCACTCCGATTCATCTCCTCCTTGTCTTCCCCTGCCAGCATCACTCCGATTCATCTCCTCCTTATCTTCCCCCGCCGGCATCACTCGATTCATCTCCTCCTCGTCTTTCCTCGCCGGCATCACTCCGATTCATCTATCCCTTGTCTTTCCTCGCAAGCATCACTCCGAATCCTCACCCTCTCGTCTTCTTCCCTCGCCAGCATCGCTCCGATTCATCTCCTCCTCGTCTTCCCTCCAAGCATCACTCCGAATCCTCACCCTCTCGTCTTCTTCCCTCCAAGCATCACTCCGAATCCTCACCCTCTCGTCTTCTTCCCTCGCAAGCATCACTCCGAATCCTCACCCTCTCGTCTTCTTCCCTCGCAAGCATCACTCCGAATCCTCACCCTCTCGTCTTCTTCCCTCGCAAGCATCACTCCGAATCCTCACCCTCTCGTCTCCTTCCCTCGCAAGCATCACTCCGAATCCTCACCCTCTCGTCTTCTTCCCTCGCAAGCACTCCGAATCCTCACCCTCTCGTCTTCTTCCCTCGCAAGCATCACTCCGAATCCTCACCCTCTCGTCTCCTTCCCACGCCAGCATCGCTCCGATTCATCTCCTCCTCGTCTTCCCTCGCAAGCAT
>NW_028234405.1:41514235-41516735 GCF_977035675.1 Penaeus japonicus
GAGGAGGGAAAAGGGTAGATGGGGAGGGGAAGAGACAGAAGGGGAGAGTTGGGAAGAGAAAGAGGTGGGGGGCAAAGGGGGGAATGGAAGGGGCAGATAGAGGGAGGGGAAGTGGCAGGGTAGGTACAAGGTGAGGGGGAGTAGAGGGGAGGAAGGGGGGGATACAGGAAAGAGGGGAGCTCAACGGGTGGCAATATGTCCTCATGCGATAATTCATCAATCTATACTAAGTAATTACAGCAGTCTCAGTCGAGGTTAATCCATCTCCATAGGCCCAGCTATATATCCTGTGTTAATCTGTGTGTGTGTGTGTGTGTGTGTGTGTGTGTGTGTGTGTGATAGACCCTCATGCTTATCTCCAGTTGTTCTGTATTTGTTAGTATGAAAACAAGATTCTAGTTTGTTTTTTTGTCTCATTATCATCATGGTTATGAGGATGATGTTCATTTTTTTCATCATTATGGAACTTAATTCGTTCTTTTCATTGGTCATTTATTAACGTAATTCGGATTAGACTATTTTTTTTTTTTTTATAAAAGCTTTTATTGAAATATTGCCATGACTTACCAGCCTAATTCACTCACAAATTTTAGTCTATTCGAAGTCACTTTTGTCAATTCATCGGGTTTACTAAATCAAAATACAATAGAACAATCTATGTAGTCGTTCAGTATTATTTGGCTTTACGTGAAAAATAAATCATGGCTTAATTAAATATGCACCATCCTATTGTCTTTCGTTGTGTTTTCACTTAACCAATTTGCGATGTCATGCAATTGCAAATAGGGTTTCATGCGCCAATGCGTGACTTAAGGATGCTCTGAGCGCCAGAGACTGTGTAAGGGGATGATAGGAAAGCTTCTGTGAAAGCTATTACGATAACCCTGAGACAAGGGAGCCACATCAACGCCATCTATCAGTAGGAACCTAAGTAAAACCCGCAACCGTGCCATCTGTCGGGAGAACCCAAAACTAATTTCAGTCTGTAGGGATGTGGGGTCTGCCAATCTCAAAATTTGATTCCAACTTCAATTCGCAATTACCATCTAATTCAACTGCGCTTCTGCACATAGTTGTGGAGTACGTATCCTTCCTTTAAAATCGAGGAAACAGAAAATTATCTTCCTGGAATCTATTACAGGTGGTTGGACTAAGAAACTTTTAAAAAGAGCAAAGTTTTCGTCCGCCGAGTGTTGCAAAATGCTCAGAATGCTTGTTTTTCTTGAAGATATCGACTTCGGAGCTTTTGACAGATGTTCTTGGACTAGCATGAAATTAGATCTAAATTTTCGTTCATAACGTATTATTCATAAAGGATAATGATTATAATTATCATCATATTTATAATAATGATAGTAATGATAATAATGATAATAACAATAGTAATGATGATAATAATAATAGAAATAATGAAAAGGATCGTGATAATGATAGTGATAATAATAACAATAACAATAATAGTAATAATGATAATAATAATAACAACAACAAACAAACATCTTAGGTATATAAACACCCGACATTCCCGCTAACACCAGCCCCATCTATCAGAGAGACCCGGAACTACAGCACAGCCTCTCCAGCTCTCGCACAGTGTCCATCGAGACCAACCCATTCCTCTGGAGGGTAGCTGACCGTCGGCAGCGCCCGCACGTCCGAGGCACTTCAATAACCAATGTTAATGAAGACAGATGGCGCTAATTGTAAGCGTGATGGATGACTCACCGAAGATGGATTATCGTAGCGGTGAAACGATCATTATTGCCAATCGTAGAGCATCGACTGGGGAGACTCGAGGGCTGGGATCTCCCCTCCCTTCCCCCTCCCCTCCTCTCGAAGTCTTCTAAAACTTATTAGAGAAAGTGGAAGCCATCATCTTGCTCTCGACGGCTATCAATATTGCATCCGAGAGGTACTGCAACTTTGGACTGTTGCTAGTTTGGTGTTTTGCCAGGAGAAAGAGTGGTTTAGCCCGTCCATCAACCTGAGGGGAATTATAACTATTTCTTGTCGTGACTTTCAACTTTAGTTTGGTGTCTGAGTTTTCTCTCTCTCTCTCTCTCTCTCTCTCTCTCTCTTAGATTTATTCGAAAGAAATGCTGACACTGATACCTTCACGATATAGTATGAGTAAACAAAAAGTTATATATACTAAAATATGTGCTCACAACTGTTAGCGAAATAAGACAAGAAACCCCCAAAAGTAAGCTTTCTAAATATTTCAATTAATGACCGGAGCGATCATTACTAAATCATCACATACCATATTCACAGACCTTCGTAAATCGTGATACCCGCAAATACCCACATTTTTTAAAATCCTCATTGACACAATTAATCAACCTCAATGCCCCATTTGAATCCGAGTCGGTTTCTGTCCTTCTTAAAGACTCCAAAAACGAGCTGTAGGAACTCCTTGCCCGACGAAGATGAATAGAGGAGGAGGAGGAGGGAAGAAAGGGGGCGAAGAGGAGAAGGAAGAGGGCGAGGAGGAAGAGGA
>NW_028234405.1:41539235-41541735 GCF_977035675.1 Penaeus japonicus
TCTATAGTCTTTTGTAAGTCTTTATAGGACGTCTGGTTTTAATTCAGATGTGAAAAGGTTGCTGTAAACATGTGCATCAACAGACTGGTTATCTTAAATCTTAATAATGAAGTGGATTTAGTCTTTTTTTTCTATTTTAGTGATTTTAGTTTTGTGATTTAAAGCATCTTCTCGCATGGTTAGAAAAGCCACATCTTGTCCCTGGTTATAAAAGCGCTTTTATTCTTGGTTAAAGAAGTCAACGTAAATCTTGGTCCTCTTCATGTAAATTGGACTTCAGTTTGTACTGGCCACTTGTGAAGTCAGGTAACCTAGTGACTAGTTTTACATAGTTAGATCATTGTGATATTTGGTTTATGTTTTTTTAAGGTTCCAAAGATATTTTGAAAAGTAATAGTAATGTGGCGAGCGCTATTTTCGAAGCGGGAGTGCATATTCTAATCCTTTTACTAGGATTGACAAAACTGTTTAATTTTGGATTTTACTTCAAAGGTAAAAGAAAGAAAAAAAAAACATAAGTCAAGCAATTTTATTTTCATATTCTATAAATACTCAATTTCCTTCTAACTCACATGGTCACCTCATCCTAGGACCGAACAGTAGCTTAATGTTCATCGTGTGTCACTTCTGGACTCGTAGCTCCCGATCAACCCTAAGGAACTAATACACATTAGAAGTACCTACGGAACAGAATAATTACTCAAAAGATGTATATAACTGTATGTGACTCTGTATATAAATTGCAAACATAGTGGCACTGAGAGAACTATATTGATACATGCAAATTCAGTAATATCATATATGCCATTCAGAGGTTTATGAGCTTACATAGAAGAACCTGTTACAATCTGGAATAGAGTCGTTAATAATCGTTGGAATTTACGGAATATGTGCATGATTAAATGTAATAATTGACTTACGAAGGAAATATCTTTTCGCCATAAAAGTAGATAAAAGGCTGGGATCTTACGTGAGAGAAACCTGCCCTGCAACATTTGCTGGAGCTAAAGGTGAGATAGCATGTCCAATAGGTGTTTGCAACCAGAGCTGACAAAGCTGGCCTGAGTAAAGAGATTTACTTACTTTTTATAATTTTGACACTACTATTATGCTTCTTCACATCCTTTTACGTCAAGCATGTAATTATGTATATCTTTAAGTATTTAAGTATACAATTATTGTGTTTTGCATATTCCCAATTCGCTTAACAAAATTCAAACGTAAGGTTTAGGTGACTGTGTAGGACATACACACGCTAGCTTTTCATTCTAAGGGAGGATGACTCTGCAACAAGCAGGAGCAAGTCAGAGTGGGAAAAGGTGTCCTCAGAGACTTCCAGATATAACCAGCACAAATTTTCTCCGATGTATTGTCATTAAAGAGAATTAAAGATTTATTTTTTTCGCTATTTACTGTTGACGTTTAAGCTATGGAAATCATGCCCCCCCCCCCAAAAAAAAAAAAAAAAAAAATGATGTAGTTGATGGAATAAGTGTTTTTTTTCTGGTTCATGTATTTACAGTAAATCAGTCGAATATAAAAATATAAGCCTCAGCGGCTCATTTCACCTTTACCCTTCCCTGATAACATTTGACATAAGGTTCTGTTATACTTTTTTATCATTATTATCTTATTCTAAGCTTGGGGGGATCCAGTCACAAAAAAAATGGGAGTTTATTTTGTCTACAGACAACAACCAATCAAAATACCCTTAATCAGCAGGCCAGTCACAGTTAAGGGCAGTATACCATTATTGTTATTTATTTTGAATCGGAGCTTCGGTTTCACAAGGGTTGCGACACTCCCTATCCGGCAGAGCGAAAAGAAAGAGGGAGGGAGAGAGAGTGAGAGAGAGAGAGAGAGAAAGAAAGAGAAAGAGAGGGGGGAGAGAAAAGAGAGAGAGAGAGAGAGAGAGAGAGGAAGAGAGAGAGGGAGAGAGAGAAAGAGAGAGAGAGAAAGAGAGCGAGAGAGAGGGAGAGAGAGAAAAAAAAAGAGAGAAAGAGAGAGAGAGAAAAAAAAAGAGAGAAAGAGAGAGAGAGAGAGAGAGAGTGCGTACGTACCGAAGGATCTTGTATTGGTTGAAATCCAGCGGGTACATTGGCGGTGCACCCAAGAGATTTGTCACCAAGAAACCACCTTCTCTCCTGCCGGAATATAAGTGGGGGATGGTTACTGTCCTCTCCAACGGAGCGACAGGCGAGAAGGGGACACCCTACACTATTGTAAAATTCAACTGCATAAATTATTTGCGCCCCCTAACTACAAGGAAAACTTTCCTATGGATCCCACCAGGCTAAAGGATGGGGAGAATGAACTTTAAGGGGAGGGGGGTAGGGGGGTATGGGCCTCTCCAGTACCTACTCCAGCCGGTGAGTAAACCGCAAACACTATCACGCTTTAAGTTTTAAATTACTGACCTTAGAGCTTAAAAAATGAAATACTAGAGTTGTAAGACAATTTGGTCGTGTCTTTTCATTACCTTAAAAATACAACGAGTAAC
>NW_028234405.1:41546735-41549235 GCF_977035675.1 Penaeus japonicus
ATGATGATAATGATGATGATAATCGGAAATTCTATTCCATTTGTTTATCCATCTATGTGCGTGTTTGTGTGCTCCCACATGTGTATGTATGTATAAAGAAATACATTTAACGTCTAATAAATGTGAAATAAAACAAATCAGTATTTACAAAGGATAAATGTAACTAACATCCATTATGTTCCTAGATTTCGTTTTAGACGAATACACTAGATAACACATAAATCAGGACAGTTGCATTCCACTTGACAAACGAATATCAGCGAATACCTAGTCCCTAACCTCGTCCATAGATTTACACGTGACATATGTTTTAGCGCCTTTGCCAATGTAGCGCTACCATCGAGAACTGCTTAAATTAAGCATAGTTGCTTGTACTTCTAACGTGGCGCTGTAAAAGTCCTTTTCAATTCCGCTGTTTCTATCGTATCGTAAGGATAAAATGAAGAATTAATCAGGAGCATCAAAAACGTAGTAAGTTCGGTAAGCGTGTGAGATGTTGAAAAAAAAGTTGGATGAACATATGGTCTGCTGTTTCGTTTGAGAGATTTTTGTGCCGTTAAACATTACGGATTCCCATTAGCCAATTCTAAAACATGGTGTCTGTAAAAGTACTTGATTACTTAGTCATTTCCTTGTGTTTCAAAGTGGAGCAAAACGATGAACCGGACGCCTGTAAAATGAAAAATATGTGTATGCGTTCAGAGGTTTTGGAGAAGAAGAAAGAAAAAAAATCCTGATCAGTGAAAAGTGTAGGTTGTGCTTTACAGCTCGTAGTAAATTAATTCTGGATTCGGGGATTAGATTTTCATAGCGGTTCTGACTGAGAAAGACGGACGATTTCCGATAATCATACATGGGTCAAAACGGTTCAGTTTGAAACATTGATCGTTCTAAAAATAATTTGTTTGATTTTTTGTTACTACTGGTTCTGTGGATTGTATCTAACGTTCTGTCATTACAATTTACGATTATGGAAAATAATCATTTTGTTACAGGGTGTTTCTCTATATAAAAGCTGCAGTTACCGAAATACGAACTATAGGCGGAAGAAGAAAAAGAAATAATGTGTATTATTTAGCTAGTCATAGGTGGTAAAGATCTTGAAGAATCCCAGAATTCGGTAATCACCACTTGTTAAGATAAAAAAAAATACGAACGTGGTGAGTTAACGTTTTCTCCCAAGAAAAAACAAAAACAAAAATGAATTCCATAACATCTAAATAAAATCAGTAATCATCATCTCTTTCTCTTTCAAGACTTTCCTTCCGGTTTGCAATTTGGCTGCAATCTTGTAAGGACTGCAACCATGTTTTGTGTTCATACAATTATGTTTCGGCTCGTCGCATACAGACATTAAGCCAGACGAAACTGCACACAAATAACTTCAGATATATACAAGCAAGGAGGCAGATAGAGAATGCCTCGGAATAGTTTAAATAGAAACGTAAATACGAACCATAACAAAAAGGGTAGGAGCCGTTTCGAATCAGAACTAAGCGCTTTCAAAGGCAAATACAATCATTTGAGCAAATACGAATTCGTGGCATGTGCTTAACAATACTCGCTTGCTCGTTAGTGGAAATTCACACTGAACGTTCATCACTTCACTCTTTTTCCGGAGGGAATTTGGTTGCGTTTCGGTGCTTTCGAGAATGAAGCATATTTCGTCTCTCTCTCTCTCTCTCTCTCTCTCTCTCTCTCTCTCTCTCTCTCTCTCTCTCTCTCTCTCTCTCTCTCTTTGTCTCTCTCTCTCTCTCTCCTCTCTCTCCTCTGTCTCTCTCTCTCTCTCTCTCTCTCTCTCTCTCTCTCTCTCTCTCTCTCTCTCTCTCTCTCTCTCTCTCTCTCTCTCTCTCTCTCTCTCTCTCTCTCTCTCTCTCTGTCTCTCTCTCTCTCTCTCTCTCTGTCTCTGTCTCTCTCTCTCTCTCTCTCTCTCTCTCTCTCTCTCTCTCTCTCTCTCTCTCTCATTCCCTCTCTCTCTCTCTCTCTCTTTCTCTATCTATCTATCTATCTATCTATCTCTTCCTCTCTATAATCTTCCTCCGTTGGGTGTATGTGAAGCAGCTTCACGTTTTTCAACGAAATCAGCGGAAG
Organism: Penaeus japonicus; assembly: GCF_977035675.1. Lineage (NCBI taxonomy): Eukaryota > Metazoa > Arthropoda > Malacostraca > Decapoda > Penaeidae > Penaeus > Penaeus japonicus. Next base: position 41,548,827 of record NW_028234405.1, read on the forward strand.
GTTCTGTGGGGTCTATTAGGGCATATAAACTTACATAGCACCTGATGGTACAAAGAGAACAAGTAGTGAACATGTTAGCGTGTGGACTGGCTGAGAGGTCGCTGGAGTGAGAACCTCATGGCCTTTGTCAGGGGCGGACTTGGCCAGGTGAAGATGTGTTTCCTGTGGCTGCGACGGTGGCTTGTGAGTGGGTGTAACTGCTACGCTAGGGGACAGGTCAGGAGGGTGGCTGGCTGACCGAGAATCTGTGTTTAAGAGTGAGGGAGAGAGTTGGGGTTATAAGTAGCTTAACATTAGTCGACTTGGATTAAGAATAGAATTTTGAATATCTATTCTCCCACGAGGTGATTCGCTATTTTGGCTTCTTGTGAGTCTATAATATATCTGACATCTCTATACTCTCTGTAAA
>NW_028234405.1:41556735-41559235 GCF_977035675.1 Penaeus japonicus
AGATCTTATGATTTATTTCCGGATGGCTACCGATTCGAGAGCTCGGAAGGTCTGTAAGTTACGAGGTGCCGTATCCCCACACGAAGGTGATTGAAGTGTTTTGAGTGTGACCCTCGAAGCTCGCTGTTCTAGTGGGAGCTGTACTGTACGATATTGAAGGTTGTTTTCACTAAATCGTAAGATGTTTTGAATAAGTTATTGCCGGATTTATTAGTCTTGCTTGAGGCTGATCTTGTTGTTTTATTCTAATGATTTTCGATGATGAATATTGATTGTTTTGAGATAGATTTCTGGAATTAATTAAAAGACCGAATAACATGATGAAAAGTATAGAGACAATTGTAGTACCAAAGTCGAGGTACTCTTAGGTACTGTACCGTAGCTGAGCGTGTGTCTAGCCCATTCACTCAAACGAGGTCCTACTCTACCTTGTCGGATATGCGATAACTGAACATTGGAAATCCTCTTTCATCGTGTAATTGGGACTCTGATATAATTGGTAGTTTAAACATTTAACCCTAGAACGATAAAGAGTATATTATATCCGACGCATTAGTACACACTCAGTCATCCGTGACTGATCATCAAATATTATCATAATAAAGTGGACACATTTGATCAAATATGTGCATCATACAGTCACTTGTCTGTCTGCCCCCCGCTACCACTACGCTACCCGCGGCAATTGTGGGCGATGCTGCCGTAAGTTTGAATGTTCCAGGAATATACTCGAACCATCAGTTTGTTGTAAATAGTCGATATATATCACCAATATTCATTTACAAGTGAAATCATTGCCTAAAAACGTTTCATACTAAAAAACATTTTTTCCTTCCTCCATTCTTCACAGTTTGCGCATGAACTGTGAACTTGAGGCCACATACCTGAGAGGAATCCTATTAAGTTTTATAGAATTCGGCGGTATTTTATTATTATTATTATTATTATTATTATTATTATTATTATTATCATTATTGGTTATTTTTGTTTCCAGATTGTTGGTGTGTTTATACTTTTTTTCTAAAGCCAATCCTACCTTATGAATGGTAATAAGTAAGAAGTTATAGGTTTGAGTTATAGCAAGATTAATTAAGTTAAATGTGTTACAGCTCAATCTAATAAATGTTCATATTTACGTGTTATATTTATGTGTTATTCATTTCCCAAAATATGTATAAAATATCCGAGTTTAGTGTTGGTTGTACACGAAAACAAGTTTAGTGTTCTAGGGTTAAAGTGTAGGGTACCTTGAATGAGGGAAATAATAGAAATAGTGATATAAATAAATAGAGAGAGATTTTTGAAACGCAAAATACCACATGTTGTAAATATGCTGTATATAACGATTATTCATTCAAGTAATCATAAACTCATATCTAACAGTAATGCATAATTTTCATGTATCACGACTGACACACCGTACTAATGAGAGCTTAAAACAAAGGTAAAATCAATGGATTATTACAATTTAAATGTGAATAGATAACATAACCCTCAAGAAAACTAAGTAAATAGTCAATCTTTCACTTGGATACTTCTTCGTTGTGTGTGTGTGTGTGTGTATACACACACACACACACACACACACACACACACACATATATATATATATATATATGTATATATATATGTATATATATATATATATATATATTTATGTGTATATATATGTATATGTATATATATGTTTATATATATATGTATATATATATATATATATATATATATATATATATATGTGTGTGTGTGTGTGTGTGTGTGTGTGTGTGTGTGTGTGTGTGTGTGTGTGTGTGTGCATGTATGTATGTATATGTATATATATGTGTATATGTATGTATATGTGTATATATACATATATACATGTATATATATACATATATATGTATATGTATATATATGTATATATATGTGTGTGTATGTATATAATATATATATATATATATATATATATATATATATATATATATATATAATATATATATATAATATATATATATATATATATATATATATATATATATATATATTGTATGTATATATATATATATATATGTATATATATATATGTGTATATATATATGTATATATAAATATATATAAATAGATATATGTATATGATTATATAAATATATATATATATATATATAAATATATATATATATTTATATATAGATATATATATATATATATACATAATTATATATATCTTTCTCTTTTCACACTCAGGTAACTATCTATCTATCTCTCTCTCTGTTTCCCATTGAGGATTCTTCGGCACTTCTCATCCATGTCACCTCTAACCTAACTTTCCATTTCTATGCAAGAACTAGAGTCAGGCTGCAAGTGCAGATAAGGGCTATGTTGCCTCAGCAGATGCGACAGCCTCCTCGGTTCGAGAAGAGGGTTAGCTTACTTTTCCTTCGGCATCGCTACCGGTGCTGAAATAACAACTATAACTGTACATGATATCAACGTTGCAAGAACAATAATACACTAGTCA
>NW_028234405.1:41576735-41581735 GCF_977035675.1 Penaeus japonicus
ATGAATAATTACCGCCCTATTACAATACTTCCAGTATTATCTAAGGTACTTGAAAAAGCAGTGGCAATTCAATTGATGAATTTCCTGGAGACCAATAACTTATTATCTAAAACTCAACATGGCTTTAGAAATAGGTTATCCACTGAAACAGCGTTGCTACAGATTACTGACCAAATTTATAATAACATGGACAACAATAAGGTAAATTTACTCACTTTGTGCGATCTTTCTAAAGCTTTTGACAGCGTCCATCACAAAATTCTTCATAACAAATTAAGAAACCATAGAATTGATACCCATTGGTTTGATAGCTATTTAAATACAAGAACCCAATCGGTAAAAATTAATGAAAATATATCACAACCAGTTTATTTGGCGTCCCACAAGGATCTATATTAGGCCCGATCCTATTCACAATTTTCATTAATGATTTATCAACCATAGTCCATAACTGCCATCTAATACAGTACGCTGATGATTCTCAATTTCTCCACAGTGACTCAGTGATCAACTTAGAGGCATTGATAAGAAACACACAAGACACTCTTGTTAAAGCAAAACGATATTTTGATAACAATGGTCTTAAAATAAATCCACAAAAAACGCAATGTATCTTCATAGGTAGTCGGCAAAATTTAGCTAAAATTCCCATAGACACAACCATAGATTTCGAAGGCTGCCAAATTAAACCAAGGACTTCAGTAAAAAATCTAGAGTACATTTTGACAGATATATGACGTTTGAATCCCATGTTGATAATATTACATAGAAAGGTAATGGGAACATTAATATATCTTAATCATGTAAAAAAAATCAAATCCCTACAGAAACAAGAATCATGGTTGTTCAAACTCTAGCACTAAGCATCATTAATTATTGTTTAAATATTTGGGGCTCTACTAACAAAACCCTAATGCAGAAAGCACAAAGACTACAAAACTTTGCTGCAAGAGTTGCATTGGGTAATGTTAGAAAGTTCGATCACATCACCCCACACATTATTCAACTTAAATGGTTAAAAATTCAAGCCAAATGCAGTTATGATACATGTGTTTTTATTCATAAAATCATCCATGGGAATTATCCACAATGGATCCTACCTTTACAAACTGTGGGGAACACATCAGGTGTTCGAACTCGACAAGTAAATTCTCTATATGTCAAGAGATCACACACAGAAATAGGGACACGACAAATGCTAACACGTGGACCCATGGCCTGGAACCTACTACCTCACAATGTTAAAGACATTACCAACCTAAATAAATTCAAAACAAAATTAAAAGAACATTTCCTAAATTGTCAGTTGTGACATCATATTAAACAGATGTTTTGTATATATGTATTAAGAATAACCATTGTAATTTATGGAATAAAGTTTTTGAATTTGAATTTGAATTTGAATTTGAATTTGAATTTTACTCCTCCCCTTCCTCCTTCCCTCCTCCCTCCCTCCCTCCCTCCCTCCCTCCCTCCCTCCTCCCTCCCTCCCTCCCTCCCTCCCTCCCTCCCTCCCTCTCTCCCTCCCTTCATTCCTCTCTCTCTCTCTCTCGGCCTCTCGTACTTTTCCTCTCTTTTCTTCTCGCCTCTTCCCGTCATTCTCTCCTTGCGTCTCTTCGTCTGCATCCTCCTCCCCATCCTCCCCTCTCCCTCCCTTTCCTACTCACACCTCTCTCCCTCCTCTCCCCGCCCCTCCCCTCCTCACCCCGTCACCCCCTCTCCCTCCCCTTCCATCTTCACCCCCTTCCTCTCTCCCCTTCCATTCTTACCCCCCTCACACCCCTCCTCCTCATCCTCCCCTTTCCCCCCCTCCCCTTTCATCCTCATCCCCCCTCACTCCACTCTCCCTCCCCTCCCCTCTCCCCCTCCTCCCCTCTCCTCCTCTCTCCTTCCTCCCCTTCCATCCTCACCCACCTCATCCCACTCTCCCTCCCCATCCCCTCTCCCCCCTCCCCTCCCCCCTCTCTCCCCTCTCCTCCTCTCTCCTCCCTCCCCTTCCATCCTCACCCCTCTCACCTCACTCTCCCTCCCCTCCCCGCTCCTCCACCTCCCCTCTCTCCCATCCTCCCCTTTCCCTCCTCCCCTTCCATCCTCACCCCCTAACCCCACTCTCCCTCCCCTCCCCTCTCCCCCTCCCTTATCCTTCTCTCTCCTCTCTCCCCTTCCATCCTTACCCCCCTCACCCCACTCTCCCTCCCTTCCCCTCACTCCCCTCTTTTCCCTCTCCTCCACTCTCTTCCTTCCCCTTCCATCCTCACCCCCTCACCCCTTCCCCCCCTCTCTCTCTCTTTCCATCCTTATCCCCTCACCCCTCTCTCCCTCCCCTCCCCACTCCCCCCTCTCTCTCATCTCCTTCTCTCTTCTCCCTCCCCTCCCTACTCCCCCCTCTCTCCCATCTCCTCCTCTCTTCTCCCTCCCCTCCCTACTCCCCCCTCTCTCCCATCTCCTCTCTTCTCCCTCCCCTTCCATCCTCACCCCCCTCATCTCACTCTCACTCCCCTCCCCTCTCCCCCTCTTCCCCCCTCTCCTCCCCCTCCCATCTCCTCCCCCTCTCCTCCCCCTCCCCTCTTCCCTCTCCCCTCTCCTCCTCTCTCCTCCCCAGTATCTGTTTTTCCCAGGGTTCCGCTCCGGGTCCAGCGTTGACCGATGGCTACACGCGTTCTTCGTCTATATGTAAATTGACTCAACGAATCAATACAAATGCAAATTGTTTAATTGATGATAAACTTCCGGGAGACTGAGCAAGCCGGGAGATCGAGAGTGGCTTTATTGCTGCATTACGAACCGCCGGTGTCCTGGGCTGGGTTCTTGTCAACTGGTCTCGTTTTTTTTTTTTTTTTTTTTTTTTTTTTTTGGGGGGAAAGAGAGAAAGAGATGGGTAAGAGGTGGATGTGTGTGTGTTGGGGGGGTTGGGTGAGGGGAAGAAGTGAGGGGGGGGGGGGAAGGGTGAAAGGAAGGGTTGGGGAAGAAGTGTGGGGGGGGGGGGATGGTGAAAGGAAGGGTTGGGGAAGAAGTGTGGGAGGGAGGGTGAAAGGAAGGGTTGGGGAAGAAGTGTGGGGGGGAGAAGGGTGAAAGGAAGGGTTGGGGAAGAAGTGTGTGTGGGGGGGGGGGAGGGTGAAAGGAAGGGTTGGGGAAGAAGAGGAGGGGGATGGAAGGGGGGTATGGGGAGATGGGAGAGGGTTGGGGAGGAAGTAGAGTAGTTGGGTAAGAGAGATGAAGATGGGGTGGGGGAGTGGGGGAAGTTAGGGGAAAGAGAGAGGGGGGAGGGGGTATTTCAAGGGGGTAGGGATGGGAGCGGAGAAGGATGCTGAATGGTGGGGGTGAGGGGAGAGATGGGAGGAAGATGCTGAAGGAAAGCAGGAGAGAAGAATGATGCTGAATTGTGGGGGAGGGGGAGGGGGGGAAGATGCTGAAGGAGGAGTAGGAGAGAAGAAGGATGCTGAATGGTGTGGGGGTGGGGTAAAAAAACAAACTCAGATGGAGTGAAAAAGTCAGAAAAAAACAAGAGATGAAGAAAGAGATGATGATAAGGAGAAAAAAAAATAAGAGTAGACTGATAAAGGAAGTGTAAATGACATGTATCGAGTAGAAATGACGTGAGGGGAGAGGAGGGGTAGGAGGGGAATGGTTGCTGGGTCGTCTACGCTCTCTCGTATGGTTGTCACGCGCCACCAGTGTCGTGGTTGGGATACGTGCAATGGATAGGAACAAAAAAAAGGGGGAAAAAGAAAGAGAGAGAGAGAGAGAGAGAGAGAGGGGGGGGGGGGAGAGAGAAAGAGAGAGAGAGAGGGGGGAGAGAGAGAGAGAGAGAGAGATAAAGAGTGAGATAGAGGGGGGGGGGAGATAGAGAGAGAGAAAAAGTGCGAGAGAGAGAGAGAGAGTGCGAGAGAGAGAGAGAGAGGGGGGGGAGAGAGAAAGAGAGAGAGAGAGAGGGGAGAGAGAGAGAGAGAGAGAGAGAGAGAGAAAGAGAGAGAGAGAGAGAGAGATAGAGAGAGAGAGAGAGAGCGCAAGGGAGAAAGAGAGCAAGAAAGACAGAAAGAAAGAGGTAAAGAGAGGGATAAAGAGATAAAAGAGTAATCTAACAGGAAGAAGTAGAAGAAGAAAAGCGGACAAAGGATAAGAAAAATAAGAAGAAAAGAGGATACCGAAAAATAAAAAGAATAAAAAGGAAATGAAGAAGGTTAAGGACAGATAAGAAGAAAAATAAGAAGAAAAGAGGAAGAAAAATAAAGAATAAATGATAAAAAAGATGAAAGATTAAGAGGAAAAAGAAGAATATTAGACAAAACAAAAGCAAAATAAGAAAAGGTGAAAAAAGAAAAGAGGACAAGGAAAAAACAAGTATAAGAAGAAGAGGAGGAAAAAGAAAAATAAAAGAGAGAGAAAATAAAAAAATACGAAGAAGAATAAAAACAAGAAAAACTAAACGATGAAGAAAGAAAATAAAACGAAGAAGGAGATGAAGAAGTGGAACAACACAGTCAAGTGGAAGGATAGAGAAAACGCGCCATGTGGATAAGGAAAGGTGGAAGGGCCAAGTTAAGGAGAACAGAAGAAGGGAAGAGTAAAGTGGAGAGGGAAGTGAAGAGGGAAGGGGAGGAGGAAGTGGAGGGGAAAGTGGAGGAGGAAGTGGAGAGGGGAGTGGAGGGGGAAGTGGAGGGGAAAGTGGAGGAGGAAGTGGAGAGGGGAGTGGAGGGGAAAGTGGAGGAGGAAGTGGAGAGGGGAGTGGAGGGGGGAAGTGAAGAGGGAAGTGGAGAGGAAAGTGGAGAGGGAAGTGAAGGGGGAAGTGAAGGGGGAAGTGGAGGGGGAAGTGGAAGAGGAAAGTGGAGAGGGAAGTGGAGAAGGAAGTGGAGGGGGAAGTGGAGAGGAAAGTGGAGAGAGAAGTGGAGAGGGAAGTGGAGAGGGAAGTGGAGGAGGAAGTGGAGGAGGAAGTGGAGAGGGAAGTGGAGGGGAAAGTGGAGGAGGAAGTGGAGAGGAAAGTGGAGAGGGAAGTGAAGGGG
>NW_028234405.1:41611735-41614235 GCF_977035675.1 Penaeus japonicus
GAGAGAGAAAGAGAATAGAGAAGATTGAGAAAACGAGAAAAACGAGATATCACAGGAGAGAATACAAGAAAAAGATAAAAGGGATGATTGATAGATTGAGAAAAACAGGAAAGAAAGAGAGAGAGAAAAAAAAGGGGGAGATTAAGAGATCTAGAGAGACGAAATATCACAGGATAAAAGAGAGAAAGAGAAAAAGGAAGAATGACAGAGCGAGAGAAAGGAAATATCGCAGGAGAGAATAAGAAAGAAAAAGAGAGATTATGAGAATAAGAAAAACGACACATGGCAGAAGGGAGTAAGAGACAGGAAAGAAAAATAGAGATTGAGAGATCGAGAGAAACATATCACATAAGAGAATAAGAGATAGAGGGAGGAAAAGAAAGATTAAAAAGATTGAGAGAATAGAAATATCACAGGGAAAAATAAGAGAGAGAACGAGAAAAGGAGAGACTGAGAGCATGAAAAATAAACGAAATATAACAGAAGAGAATGCGAGATAGAAACAGAAAAGGGAAACTGAAGAGAGTGAAAATGGGGATATTCCAATTGTTAATTCCACCAGGGCATATTCCAAGGACAATTTTGTTTTCCTTCTTGTATCTCTTTCACTTTCCATCAGAGTAGAAGCAGCATCCCAAACCATATCATATTTGTATTTTTAATGTCTTGTTGTTTTCCTATCTCGTTATCATTTGAATTTGCCTCTTTGTAGTGTTATTAGTGTTTATCATCTTTAGAGGAATTGCTATTCTATTTCTTTATTATTGTTACTATCTTTGTTATTGATATTTGTACCATCGGTGTTCTTATTATCGTGATCATAACTAAGATTATTATCATTGTTAATGCCATTATCATTATCATTGTTATTGTCATCACCATCATTACCATCATCACTACCACCATCATCATCTTCAGCATCTCTATAATCATCATCATTAACACCATCATCATAATCACCATCAATCATTGCCAACTCTTGCAACACAGAGCAACATTTTCCCAAAGGAAGTGGACCCCCTTCATCGGTGCTTGCAACATCCCCCATAAAAAGTAGCCATAAGCGTTCTTTTGTGACTGATAGTGCTTGTGTGTCCGTGTGCATTCGGCAAATTGCAAGGGACTGCAACCTGTATACTCTTTGTTGTTGTTGATTTTGACAGTCGACCACACGTGCTGTGTTTCGCAATATTGTTGTAGTGAATGGACCGGAAAGCTAAAAAGTGGATAAACACAATATGAAAGATAGATTGTGTGTGTGTGTGTGTGTGTGTGTGTGTGTGTGTGTGTGTGTGTGTGTGTGTGTGTGTGTGTGGATCAGTTGTATGACAAATAAAAAGTTATGAATCATTTTGTTATTGACAGTACTATCTCCTCCCATGACGTATAGTAATTGCAATATCTTTTAGTAAAAAAAAATAAAGTAAACGACGAACTCCGAAGTTCAATCATTCATATTTCATTCAAACTCTTTGCAGCGTTTACTATAACCATTTATGATTTCTACCACCCCACCCCTTCCCCCTACCCTCTCTCCCTCCCAGCACACCCTTTCCTTAGTTTCCGAGTTACATTTGGCCGAGTTTCCTTCCTTGAGTGTGATGTGATTAATTCGCTCTCGAGTTGAATCCCAGCATCTTAAACGTGATCTGCTCCTTTCCCTCCAATCAGGTTGTTTCCTGTCGATCTGGTGGTTTCGTTATGATCAGCTGGTTTCCTTCTGATCAGCTGATTTCCGTCAGATCAGTTGGTTTCCTTCTGATCAGCTGATTTCCGTCAGATCAGTTGGTTTCCTTCTGATCAGCTGTTTTCCATTTGATCAGCTGTTTTTTTATCCGATCATCTGGTTTCCATTTGATCAGCTGTTTTTTTTATCCGATCATCTGGTTTCCATCAGATCAATTGGATAAATTTCGATTAGCTGGTTTTCACCCGATCAGCTGATTTCTTTCTGATCAGTTGGATTCCATCCGATCAGCAGGTTTCCATCCGATCAACTGCTTACCATCCGATCAACTGGTTACCATCCGATCAGCTGATTTACTTCCTCAGATAGCTGATTTACTTCTGATCAGCTGATTTCCGTCAGATCAGTTGGTTTCCTTCTGATCAGCTGATTTCCGTCAGATCAGTTGGTTTCCTTCTGATCAGCTGATTTCCGTCAGATCAGTTGGTTTCCTTCTGATCAGCTGATTTCCGTCAGATCAGTTGGTTTCCTTCTGATCAGCTGATTTCCGTCAGATCAGTTGGTTTCCTTCTGATCAGCTGATTTCCGTCAGATCAGTTGGTTTCCTTCTGATCAGCTGATTTCCGTCAGATCAGTTGGTTTCCTTCTGATCAGCTGATTTCCGTCAGATCAGTTGGTTTCCTTCTGATCAGCTGATTTCCGTCAGATCAGTTGGTTTCCTTCTGATCAGCTGATTTCCGTCAGATCAGTTGGTTTCCTTCTGATCAGCTGATTTCCGTCAGATCAGTTGGTTTCCTTCTGATCAGCTGATTT
>NW_028234405.1:41621735-41624235 GCF_977035675.1 Penaeus japonicus
TTTGAAGAAAATTTGTTTTTGGTTCTTTCTTTATATGTTTGTTATCACATACCCTCAAGGGGGATTATGTGAATATACTAAAGGTGATAGCACTGTTTTATTTACACGGATGAATTTGATACAAATCAGTACATGTCTCTATGTCTCACCACTTTGCTTCATAACAATTGTAAAATGAAATGAAAAAAAAAATCTCAACTGCTGAAATCTGAATATAACTGCGACAATATGGTTAAAAAGCTCTTCTAATAATGATTGCAAACCTATGGAAAGATGTGCAATATTCGTAGATCTTCACACTAAAGTTCCAGTGTAACAATTTGCTTATTCCATGGGAAAGTCTTAGCACTCTATTGACCCCATTTGACCACATAGTCCTTATACACACAAAGACAACACACTTAAAATGAAAAGCTTCCCACATATTCATTTCATCTTCTTGAATTAAGGGAATAAATGCTTATTCTTGTGGAAGAGATCTGTTAAATCCCCAAATGTGGGCCGAAACAGTGAAACATTTGAACATAATACGTTTTTTTTTATCAGATTTAGCGAATGCATGTGGGCTTTGTGGACCCATTTATAAAAGAGTGGTCCTTAGTATGTTAAATTAGCGAAATATTTGGTTATTTACCAGAAAGTAATACGAAATTCCATATTACTTCGGCATGTGCACACATTGTTGATCTAGTTTCACAGCTTCTGTAAAATGCAGGTGTGATTTTATTTGTGTTAGTATTCATGTGGATATACACCCATAAAAAATACATGTTTCGATACACAGGGGAATGTATTGTGATTTATTTATGTGGAAGCAAAGTTCTTTTCATGCAAAACAAGGAAAATACATGAATACAATAAAGATGTGAAAGTGAGAGAGAGAGAGAGAGAGAGAGAGAGAGAGAGAGAGAGAGAGAGAGAGAGAGAGAGAGAGAGAGAGAGAGAGAGAGAGAGAGAGAGAGAGAGAGAGAGAGAGAGAAGAGAGAGAGAAAGAAAAGAGAGAGAGAGAGAAGAGAAAAGAGAGAGAAGAGTCAGAGAAGAAAAGAGAGAGAGAGAGAGAGAGATAAATAGAAAGTCAGATTAGAGATGCTGATATAATTTACGGAATGTTCTCAAAATGCGTAGAATAGAAACAAAATATATCTAAAATCATACGGGGAATCAAGATACTAGATTTTCCAAATAAACATTGTACATAAAGGAATAAAAGGAAATGAAAATAGATGCAATATCACCCAAGAAATCTCTTATCAGTGCAAAATGATAAAAATGTAGAAAACCAATTGAATTTGAAATGGCGGGGGGGGGGGGAGGGGGGAATTACTGCAGAATAGAGATAGAAGTAAAAATTCAGATAATATCACCTGGATGATTGGAAAGATACTCAGTAAGAGCATAGACTGATTTTGATTGACTTTTATATCTACTTATGTAATCTCACTTAATATCATTATGATTGTTATCATTATCATCATTATCATTACCAATATCATTATCTTCATCATAATTATCATAACTATTATTACCATTATTATTATCATCCTCATATCATTAATATCATATCCCTATTATTATCGCTATTATCATTATCATTATTATCATTATCATCATTATCTTTATTGTTATCATTATTATTATCATTATCTGTTGTTGCTGTTATTTCTTCTTAAACTAGTAATATTATTATTGACACCTTTAACATTATCATTACAATTAGTTGTAGTAGTAGAAGTTGTAGAAGAAGCAGTAGTTTTTGTTGTCGTTGATGTTGTTGTAGAGGTAGTATAAGTAGCAGAAGTAGTAGTAGTGTTATCATTATCATCACCATAGTCATCAGCTGCTTTCCTTCCGATCAGCTGCTTTCCCTCCAATCAGCTGCCTTCTTCCTTTCCCTCAGATTTGCTGCTTTCCTTCCGATCAGCTGATTTCCTTCCGATCAGTTGATTTCCCTCAGATCATCTGCCTTCATTCCGGTCAGTTTCCTTCCTTCCGATCAGCTGATTTCCTTCCGATCAGCTGCCTTCTTCCGATCAGCTCCTTTCCTTCCGATCAGCTGCTTTCCCTCCAATCATCTGCCCTCCCTCCGATCAGTTTCTTTCCTTCCTATCAGCTGATTTCCCTCCGATCAGCTGCCTTCTTCCAATCAGTTGCTTTCTTTCCGATCAGTTGCTTTCCTTCCGATCATCTGCTTTTCCTCCGATCAGTTTCTTTCCTTTCGATCTTCTGCCTTCCCTCTGATAAGTTTCTTTCCTTCTGTTCTGCTGCCTTCCAATCAGCTGCTCTCCATTTGACCAGATGGTTTATCTTTTATGGACTAGATCATTGCGATCAGCTGGTTTCTCTCTAATCAGCTGCTTTCCCTTCGAAAAGATGGTTATCCTCGAATCAGCTGCTTTCCTTTCGATCACCTGCTTTCCTTTCAATCAGCTGCTTTCCTTCCGATCAGCTGCCTTCCCTCCAATCAGTTTTTTTCCTTCCAATCAGCTGCTTTCCTTCCAAT
>NW_028234405.1:41646735-41649235 GCF_977035675.1 Penaeus japonicus
GTGTAGCATGTTTCTTAATATCCATGCAAGTTAAAATCATACGTAATAAAAAAAAATAAATAAATAAATAAAAAATTAAAAAAAAGGAATTTGAGCATACGTAATTATAATAATAAAAATAATAATAATAATAAAAAAATCTGAGCATAGGTTTGTGTAGCTGGTTGCTTGATATTCATGAAAAAAAAACAAAAAAAAAACAGCATAGGTTTGTGTAGCATGTTCTTCACAGTAATTCTAATGAGAATGCGATTTAATTCCCGGTCTGTGTCATACAAAGGATTCTCTCTCGGCGGATTCTGTTCAAAGGTCGATGTCATTATGCCTTTAGGGCGATGCGTTAAGCAATTAATTTTCAAAATGGAAAACAATGAATATGATTATGATTATGATTAAAGAATAGAAGAAGTGGAAAAAAATAAACATATATATATATATATATTATATATATATATATATAATATATATATATATATATATATATATATATATGCATATATATGTATGTATATATATATATATATATATATATATATATATATATATATATTGATGTATGTATATGTATATATATATATATATATATATATATATATATATATATATATATATATATATATATTTATATATATATATATATATATATATATATAGAGATATATATATATAGATAGATATAGATAGATATATATATACATATAAAGGAATAGGCATATGTATATACATCAGCATATATTATGACTCGATAAATGGATGCATAGATAGATAGATGAATTAATTAATAATTAGATGTATGTATAGGTAAAGATAAAAAATATAATATAAAAGTATTGCGAAAAACATTTTTTTCTTAATTAAATGTTGCAAATACAAATATTGGAAAATACATATATCTTTTTATCTTAGATTAAAATAGAGGTTGCTTAACTTATTCCTTGCAATAAAAATGATTGTGTCACGCAGTCATTACCGAGAAATGTTGCACAGTAACAATGCAGTTTTTATACTTTTATCGTTTTTTTCTTTTAAGATACAATGGTCATTATCATTATTTCTATTTTTTTCTCTTCTTTTTACTCCTATAATAATAATGATGATGACAATGATAACGAGAATGATACTGATGATAACTATAGTGATGATAATGATTATGATGATAATGATGATGATAATAATAATAATGATAATAATGATATTGATATAATGATAATGATAATAGTGATAACAATAATAATAATAATAATGATAATAATAATAATAATAATAATAATAACAATGACGATGAGGATAATAATGATAATAATAATAAGATTAATGATAATAATAATAATAATAATAATAATAATAATAACAATAATAATAATAATAATATCGACAATAATGAAAATAACAATAATAATGATAATGATAATAATTATAGTAATAATGATAATGATAACAAGAATGACGATAATAATAATGATTATCATCATTATTATTATTATTATTTTTATTATTATTATCATTACTATTATTATTATTATTATTATCATCATCATCATTATTATTATCATAAAGATAGTAATAACCATAATAATATAAATAATAGTAATGATAATGATAATGGAATAATCATAATGATACTAATGATCATGATGCTAGGGATAAGGTTAAAAAAGTAATAACAATGATAATAATGATGGAGGGAGGGAGGGAAAAAGAGAGAGAGAGAGAGAGAGAGAGAGAGAGAGAAAGGGAGGGAGGGAGAGAGAAGTAGAGAGAGAATCAAACACCCACATTTGCCTTCCGGTTATGCAAGCTTATATTTATAGCCATCTGGGCATCAATAATTTCTATCTACACACCTCCCCAATCTAATCCCGACAGTGTGACTGACGGAACTGATGAAATGTATCTGAATATAACATGAGGTTTCATTATACGCCTACAGTTTCGGATGTGTTTGCAAATTAAAGATGCAATACATATAGTTCCGGGCGTGGTGTTCCGCAACTGACTTTGCATATTTGCATAACCAGCATCTTCATTCTGACTCTCGTACGTTGGAGACACGCCCGAGTTTCGCTTATGAATGCCATTGTATCCGTTCATCAAATACCATAGTGTGTTGTTAGAGTATTGCTTTCAAAGTCACTTGATCGCCGAGCAAGAGTTTAGCGTAGGCGCTCTTGTTGACGAAGCCTGGAGGTTCTGTTCGTACTACAATCCAGCCGGTGCTTTTGGATACGAAATCTGAGAGCGAATGTGTACCATCAAAGAGCAAATGATCAAGTGTTAAGGGAACGGGATCCTCAGACTGTGCGAAATAACCGGATGGTATAGTAAGTTCCGTATCCGTTGCAATATCTGGTTGAATACTAATGTCAGTTGCGTCTCCTCCAGCATCATGTATGACACGTCCTCCGCGAGAAGGCATGGAACTACAAGAATCACATGATAGGAAATGGCTTTAAACTACATAACGAAGGAAATAAAACGAAATCCCATCAACTGTACCATT
>NW_028234405.1:41669235-41679235 GCF_977035675.1 Penaeus japonicus
CCTCTAAACCACCTGATTCCAGTCCCATCACCCTCACCTAAACCACCTGATTCCAGCCCCATCACCCTCACCTAAACCACCTGATTCCAGCCCCATCACCCTCACCTAAACCACCTGATTCCAGCCCCATCACCCTCACCTAAACCACCTGATTCCAGTCCCATCACCCTCACCTAAACCACCTGATTCCAGCCCCATCACCCTCACCTAAACCACCTGATTCCAGCCCCATCACCCTCACCTAAACCACCTGATTCCAGCCCCATCACCTTCACCTAAACCACCTGATTCCAGCCCCATCACCCTCACCTAAACCACCTGATTCCAGCCCCATCACCCTCACCTAAACCACCTGATTCCAGTCCCATCACCCTCACCTAAACCACCTGATTCCAGCCCCATCACCCTCACCTAAACCACTTGATTCCAGCCCACCACCCCCCCCTAAACCACCTGATTCCAGCCCCATCACCCTCACCTAAACCACCTGATTCCAGTCCCATCACCCTCACCTAAACCACCTGATTCCAGCCCCATCACCCTCACCTAAACCACCTGATTCCAGCCCCATCACCCTCACCTAAACCACCTGATTCCAGCCCCATCACCCTCCCCTAAACCACCTGATTCCAGTCCACTCACCGTCCCTAAACCACCTGATTCCAGCCCCATCACCCTCACCTAAACCACCTGATTCCAGCCCCATCACCCTCCCCTAAACCACCTGATTCCAGCCCCATCACCCTCACCTAAACCACCTGATTCCAGCCCCATCACCCTCACCTAAACCACCTGATTCCAGCCCCATCACCCTCACCTAAACCACCTGATTCCAGCCCCATCACCCTCACCTAAACCACCTGATTCCAGCCCCATCACCCTCACCTAAACCACCTGATTCCAGTCCCATCACCCTCACCTAAACCACCTGATTCCAGTCCCATCACCCTCCCCTTAACCACCTGATTCCAGCCCCATCACCCTCCCCTTAACCACCTGATTCCAGTCCCATCACCCTCACCTAAACCACCTGATTCCAGCCCCATCACCCTCACCTAAACCACCTGATTCCAGCCCCATCACCCTCACCTAAACCACCTGATTCCAGCCCCATCACCCTCCCCTTAACCACCTGATTCCAGCCCCATCACCCTCACCTAAACCACCTGATTCCAGTCCCATCACCCTCACCTAAACCACCTGATTCCAGTCCCATCACCCTCACCTAAACCACCTGATTCCAGCCCCATCACCCTCACCTAAACCACCTGATTCCAGCCCCATCACCCTCACCTAAACCACCTGATTCCAGCCCCATCACCCTCACCTAAACCACCTGATTCCAGTCCCATCACCCTCACCTAAACCACCTGATTCCAGCCCCATCACCCTCACCTAAACCACCTGATTCCAGCCCCATCACCCTCACCTAAACCACCTGATTCCAGCCCCATCACCCTCACCTAAACCACCTGATTCCAGCCATTCCTCACCCAAACCACCTGATTCCAGCCCCATCACCCTCCTCTAAACCACCTGATTCCAGCCCCACCACCCTCACCTAAACCACCTGATTCCAGCCCCTCCCTCACTAAACACCTGATTCCCACACACCCTCACTAAACCACCTGATTCCAGCCCCATCACCCTCACCTAAACCACCTGATTCCAGCCCCATCACCCTCACCTAAACCACCTGTTTCAGCCCCATCACCCTCACCTAAACCACCTGATTCCAGCCCCATCACCTCACTAAACACCTGATTCCAGCCCTCACCCTACCTAAACCACCTGATTCCAGCCCACCACCCTCACCTAACCACCTGATTCCAGCCCCATCACCTCACCTAAACCACTGATTCAGCCCATCACCCTCACCTAAACCACTGATTCCAGCCCCATCACCCTCACCTAAACCACCTGATTCCAGCCCATCACCCTCCTAAACACCTGAGCCCATCACCCTCACTAAACCACTGATTCCAGCCCCACCACCCTCACCTAAACCACTGATTCCAGCCCCCTCACCTAACCACTGATTCCAGCCCATCACCCTCACCTAAACCACTGATTCCAGCCCCATCACCCTCACCTAAACCACTGATTCCAGTCCATCACCCTCACCTAAACCCTACCCACCTGATTCCAGCCCATCACCCTCACCTAAACCACCTGATTCCAGCCCATCACCCTCACCTAAACCACCTGATTCCAGCCCATCACCCTCACCTAAACCACCTGATTCCAGTCCCATCACCATAACCTAAACCACCTGATTCCAGCCCCATCACCTCACTAAACCACCTGATTCCAGCCCTTCACCCTCACCTAAACCACCTGATTCCAGCCCATCACCCTCACCTAACCCCAGCCCCATCACCTCACCCACCTAACCACCTGATTCCAGCCATCACCTCACCTAAACCACCTGATTCCAGTCCCATCACCCTCACCTAAACCACCTGATTCCAGCCCCATCACCCTCACCTAAACCACCTGATTCCAGCCCCATCACCCTCACCTAAACCACCTGATTCCAGTCCCATCACCCTCACCTAAACCACCTGATTCCAGCCCCATCACCCTCACCTAAACCACCTGATTCCAGCCCCATCACCCTCACCTAAACCACCTGATTCCAGCCCCACCACCCTCACCTAAACCACCTGATTCCAGCCCCATCACCCTCACCTAAACCACCTGATTCCAGCCCCATCACCCTCACCTAAACCACCTGATTCCAGCCCCATCACCCTCACCTAAACCACCTGATTCCAGCCCCATCACCCTCACCTAAACCACCTGATTCCAGCCCCACCACCCTCACCTAAACCACCTGATTCCAGCCCCATCACCCTCACCTAAACCACCTGATTCCAGCCCCATCACCCTCACCTAAACCACCTGATTCCAGCCCCATCACCCTCACCTAAACCACCTGATTCCAGCCTCATCACCCTCACCTAAACCACCTGATTCCAGCCCCATCACCCTCACCTAAACCACCTGATTCCAGCCCCATCACCCTCACCTAAACCACCTGATTCCAGCCCCATCACCCTCACCTAAACCACCTGATTCCAGCCCCATCACCCTCACCTAAACCACCTGATTCCAGCCTCATCACCCTCACCCAAACCACCTGATTCCAGCCCCATCACCCTCACCTAAACCACCTGATTCCAGCCCCATCACCCTCACCTAAACCACCTGATTCCAGCCCCATCACCCTCACCTAAACCACCTGATTCCAGCCCCATCACCCTCACCTAAACCACCTGATTCCAGCCCCATCACCCTCACCTAAACCACCTGATTCCAGCCCCATCACCCTCACCTAAACCACCTGATTCCAGCCCCCTCACCCTCACCTAAACCACCTGATTCCAGCCCCATCACCCTCACCTAAACCACCTGATTCCAGCCCCATCACCCTCACCTAAACCACCTGATTCCAGCCCCATCACCCTCACCTAAACCACCTGATTCCAGCCCCATCACCCTCACCTAAACCACCTGATTCCAGCCCCATCACCCTCACCTAAACCACCTGATTCCAGCCCCATCACCCTCACCTAAACCACCTGATTCCAGCCCCATCACCCTCACCTAAACCACCTGATTCCAGCCCCCATCACCCTCACCTAAACCACCTGATTCCAGCCCCATCACCCTCACCTAAACCACCTGATTCCAGCCCCCTCACCCTCACCTAAACCACCTGATTCCAGCCCCATCACCCTCACCTAAACCACCTGATTCCAGCCCCACCACCCTCACCTAAACCACCTGATTCCAGCCCCATCACCCTCACCTAAACCACCTGATTCCAGCTCCCCTCTTCTGCACTCTCTTCCCCTTCATCACCGTTTCATTTTCCAAATTGCGTCACAGAGAGAGAGAGTAATTCCTATCATGCACATAAAGGGAAATGAGCTACATGCTTTTTCGGTTGCATTCAATTGCATGACTTAAGGTCAGCTGTTCTGTTATTTTGTCTATGTTTTGTTTTTGTTCAGTTTGTTTTCGTTTCTTTTTTTCTCGTTTTTTTCGATGTTTTTTTTTTATTGGTTTGGCTTTGTTCCTGTGATTTGTTTTATAATTATTGATTTTTTTTTTTCTTTGTTAACGTTATTATCATTTTTGTTATTAATATCATTATCACCATTGTTATCATTATTTTCAGCATTGTTATCATTAGTTTAATTGTCACTGTCATTAATGTTATAGATTTTTATGATCATTGGCATTATGTTATCATTAATTTTATTACTATGTTCATTGTCATTATCATTATCATCATCATTATTATCACCATTATTATTATGCTACTATTATCATTATCATAATTATCATCTTCAGTATCATCATTATTAGTATCATAATTCATGTTATTGTTCTTTTTTATTACTATAATCATTATTGTTTTCATCATTATTGTTATCATCATTGTCATTGTTGTTATTAATATTGTTATTGATATGACCATTATCATCGGTGTTGGGAGTTAGTGTTGTTCTTATCATTTTTATTAATATTGCCATTATCATTATCATATACTGTAATTATTATCCTCATTATCATTATGATTATTATCACTACTAACATCATTATTAGTTTTATAATTATCATTATGATTATTTTCATCGTGATCGTAATTCTTATCACAATTACTATCATCATTGTAATTATCATCATCGCTATTGCTATTTCATTATCATCCTCATTATCATTGCTATTATTATCGTTATCTTCATTGTTGTCACTCTTCTTTTTCTTCTTCCAAACACCCGCATTTTTATTGTATATTTCCTTATCTTTTCCCTTACCTTTTTACTCTTTGTTTTTGCTCTTTATCAAAAATCTTTTTATCTTCATTTTACTTCCTTTATTAAAACATATTTCTAAGTCTCTTTTCTGGTCTTGTGTCAATAGTTTTACAAGAAGTAAGCGCACTGAATATTTGAAATATTCATTCTTCGTTCAACTATGCAAGGAGCAATCATACGATATGCATATATCATAAGTAGATTCAATATTTAAGTCTGGCAGCCATTTGCCGGATCAGAAATTTTGCTTCACCTTTCCACCGTGGAAAATTCATGCAGTTTAACGGTTCAACGTCATGCACATGGCAGACGACCACTCAGCCACACCGACGTCAAAGTCTTCACAATCACCAAAGAGAAAGACACAAATACAATTTATTCCTTCTTGAAACAAGGCACAACAATTATTCAAGGCAAAGGCTTGACTTTAAGGTTCATTTCACCTTTAGATACATTGATTGTTGGTTAACGACGAGTGCCGTTTTGCCCGCCGTTTTAGTATGCACCCTGGAAATACCTTAGTAAGCAAGTTGCTGGAGTCTGGAAGAGTGTTGACACAAAGCAGTCTTGCGTAAGGGAATTAGACTTCGCAAGGACACGCAAGAGCCAAAGAGGAAGGAATATGGAAAGCGAAGGATACACGTCTTGTTCTCCTGATTAATTCTGACAGTATGTCAGAGCAATCAGGCGGAACAGCATCCAAGGAGCGGTGGCGATTAAACCCACAGCTGTCACACACTAAATGTTGGTAGTAACGATGTGCTTAATAGTCCTTGCAACAGCAGTCATGGTAGTTGCTGCAGATGTAAGAGGAAGAATGATGATGATAATGGCAATGTTTGTAAATGATAATACTGAAAACAACAATAATGTTGATAATGACCCTGATTAAAGGAACAATAATAAAAACAAAATAAGATATTACTATCATTATTTTACAATTGTCATAATGATAAAACCGTCGTAAAATAATGATAAGAAGTATAACAATAACAAAGACCATGTATACACACACACACACACACACACACACACACACACACACACACACACACACACACACACACACATATATATATATATATATATATATATATATATATATATATATATATATATATATATATGTATCCTTTGCTGTACTAGATTAAACTCTAGTACCCCCGAGAATTGAAGTGTCCTCAGTTTGATATATACGTTTTCCCTTTCATAATCAGAGTTGGGGTACTCTTCAGTCAGAACTCGTATGTGTGTGTATAAAGAACGATAGATTCGTAGATAGATAGATAGAAAGACAAGTAGGTAGGTGGATGGATAGGCAGATATGTAGATTTATTAATTCATCTGTTTGTGTATGTTTGTGATTTTATAACAGAGGTAGTATTAGTAAAACATTGATTAATTTGGTATTGATAATAATCAGAGTGATGATAGATGATGATGATGATGTTGATAATGATGATGATTATGATGGCGATGAAAATAGTTACAATGATGATAGTGATAAGTACATTATTATAGCAATAATATAATTTATAATAACAGTCATGTCAATGATCATATTGATAATTTTACCAATAATGATAATAATAAAAGCACCACGACCACTACCACCAACAACAAAAATGACAACAACAATAATGATAATTGTAATAATATTGATAATAATGATAATGATAATAACAATAATGATGATGATGATGATAATAATGATAAAAACAATGATAATGATAAAAATAATAGTGATAACAACAATAATGATAATAATGATAATAATAAGGATTATTGTTATTATGATACTGAGGTTAATAATAATGAAAATAATAGTTATTATTATCATAATAACAATGATGATAATGATAGTAATAGTAATAATGATGATAATAATGATAATAAAAAATGATGATAATAATAATGATAGTAAAAATATAAATGATGATAATATCCAAAATGATGGTGATGATGATGATATTAATAACGATGATGATATCGATAACAACTTCAAAAATCGTGACAATAACAATCACGTTAAATCACTATAGCAGTTAAAAGGATGAGTCTGCAATAAACGGATGAGTCTGCAATAAAAGAATGAGTTTGCAATAAAAGGATGAGTCTGCAATTGGGATCAGCTGACACTACCAACACCCATTATAATCTAACCAAAAGCACATAACAGTTAACTAATCAACTGCTTTCATTAACTGTTGACAGAATTCCCATGTGGGGGTCGTTTGTGTGAGGTAGCTCATCATCCTTACACTATCACAGGTATTGTAATGATGATAATGATGATGGTGATGATAACACCGATAGTCATACTGGTGATTTTCATTGACGATAACAATAACGATATTGATGATGATGGTAATGATAGTGATGATAATTACGATGGTAATGATATTGAAAATGGTAATGATTATCGTTGTTATTATTATTATCATCGTTATTATCATTATTACTATCATTGTCATCTATATCATTATCATTATCGTTATCATTATCAATGCCATTATTGATTTCCCCATTGTTGTTATCATTATTACAGTAGATTAATAATTATTATTATCATTATCATTTTCTCTTCCCTCAATTAATTCAGGATCTGATTATCCACCTAATATTTGCATTGTAGCCTTGTTGGTCCTATTACAGGATTGCAATTAGCACGTTCATGCCAATCAGTATCAACCGTTTCACAACTTCCTCAAAGGTTTCCTACACTGTATCCGGTCCAAAGCTTCAACACAGGACCTGCAAGATGCAAAGACGTCTTGTCGTGTCCCTTGGTCGTTTCATTACTTAATCTCAAGGTTGTTATTCCTCTTGGTATCCGGTCTCCCGTTGGAATCCATGGGACGCTTTCGAGGCGTGTACTGTATGCGTGATTGTGCTGTGGATAATTGGGACACTCGGTACATAAGGTTGTATTCTCCCTCGGTGTAGATTTTAGTGTTTCTGATTCCAGCTCTGTTGTTATCATCTAAGCTACCTGATTCCAGTCCACTCACCGTCCCCTAAATCACCTGATTCCACCTCCCTCACCCTAATAATGATGATGATAATAATGATAATAAATGGCAATGATGATAATGATAAAAATAACAAAAACTGAAAATGTTGATGCAAATAACAATAATGATGATGATAGTATTGGCAACTATAATAATAATAATGATAATAATAATAATGATAATAATAAACATAATAATAATAATAATATTAATAGTAATAATAATAATAATAATGATAATAATAATAATAATGATAATAATAATAATAATAATAATAATAATAATAATAATAATAAAAATAACAATAATGATAATAATATCAATAATAATAATAATAATAATGATAATAATAATAATGATAATTATAATAATAATAATAATAATAATAATAATGATAATGATAAAAACGATAAAAAAGGATAATGATAATTATGATAAGAATAATGACAATGGTAATAATTATTATAATGATGATAGTACTAGCAGAATTGATAATCATGGTTATAATTATGATAACGATAATGAGGATGATAATGATAACAATGATAATCATAATAGCTATGATAATGATAATAATAAAGATAATGATATTGATATAATGACAATGATAATGATGATGATGATAATTATTATCATCGTTATTATCATTATTATTATTATTATTATGATAATAATGGCAGTAATAACAGTAAAAATGATAATTATAATGATGATAATGATAGTAATAATTAAAGAATAAACATTAAAATGATGATAATAATGTAATCAACAATGTCAATAATAATAACAATGATGATGATAACAATAATAACGATAATGATGAAAATTGTTACATCTTTTAGTTTTAATACGGATGATGGTGATATAGTAACTGCAGAAAAGAATAATAATGACAGTTATATTGATTAACCCTTTGATTACTTCAAGGAAAAATATCTTTCTTGTTAATGGAAGTAATAATGTATATATCAGCATCGGAAATCATACGTCCGTTTTTGTTGTTGTTTCATAACAAATAAATTTGTTCCAATTACAATTACGATTATAAGTTACCTTCTCTCTTTGGAATAGAGACATTTCCCTCTTCCTCTTTCGAGTCCAGTAAATGTATAAATGGAATGAAATCTAAACCCTTACAAACACTTTCCCCTTTGTGTCTATAGTGCATTCGCTACCCTCATGCATTTTACATTTCGTTCTTCGCTTTACACATTATTCACTTTACTGTCCATACTAACGGATGGTATGGTTATAGTGTTGTTGTTTTTCCTTAAAGTTGTTGGTTCTGTCTGTTTGTTTATATTATTTTTTTTTTTGTTTTTTTTTTTTTTTTTTTTTTTTTTTTTTGGGGGGGGGTGTTGTTTGTTTGTTCCTTGTGTCTGTTTGTCATTTTACTTTCTTCTTCTTCTTCTTTTTCTTAATCTTTTCTTCTTTCCATGGAACTCATTCTTGGCAAAACTTTCTCCCTCTGTGTAGAAGTTTATAATCAGTTTTGGCCAAGTGGAGTTTGCTTATTTTCTCTTATGAAATGCTTCCGAACTCGGGACCTTTTCGAAGTAAGGGGTCTTGAGCAACTTAAAAGAGGCTAGCAACGTACAGAAAATAATAATAATAAAAAAAAAACATTACATATATCTAATGAAAATAAATGTATGGATTAAAGGAAAGCATAAGAAACGATTGATTAATGTGCTATACTTCCCAATAGGGGCAAAAGGTTATTATAATACACATAATCATAGTGGATCACGATGAATTTCGGAGTACACTGTTTTGCATCATTGATCTGCATCGTGTTTGACCTCGGCCCCCAGGGGTCAATGGACAAATTCAAACGACGAATAAATGATTAGGGTTCAAAAGGGGACTAGGGTTCAAAAGGGGTCAGTGAGGTCAACAAATAGATGGTTAATAGATAATGAGAGTGAGAGCCAGGTCAATCAAATATTCATTAGCTAGAGTCATATAGAGATTTTAGGCATTTTATAGACATATTATCAGTAGTAGTGTCATAATTTTTATTATCATCATTATTATTATCACTATCATCATCCTTATCATCATCATCATCATTATCATTACTGCTATTATTGTTATCATTATCATCCATATTACCATTTTTCTTATTATCCTTGTTGTTATTGTTGCTCTTGCTAC
>NW_028234405.1:41691735-41694235 GCF_977035675.1 Penaeus japonicus
TTTCCCATCCTTCAACCTCCTTCCCTCTCTCTCCCTCCCTCTCTCTCTCCCCTTCCCTCTCTCCCTTTTCTTCCCTTTCCTCTCCTTCAACCTCCTTCCCTCTCTCTACCTCCCTCCCTCTCCCTCTCCCCTTCTCCTTCCTCCTCCTTCCCTCTCTCTCCCTCTTCCTCACTCCCTTTTCTTCCCTTTCCCCTCCTTCAACCTCCTTCCCTCTCTCTACCTCCCTCCTTCTCCCTCTCCCCTTCCCTCTCTCCCTCTTCTTCCCTTTCCCCTCTCCCTCTCCCCTTCCCTCTCTCCCTCTTCTTCCCTTTCCCCTCCTTCAACCTCCTTCCCTCTCCCCTTCCCTCTCTCCCTCTCTCTCCCTCCCTCTCCCTCTCCCCTTCCCTCTCTCCCTCTCTCTCCCTCCCTCTCCCTCTCCCTCTTCTTCCCTTTCCCCTCCTTTAACCTCCCTCCCTCTCTCCCTCTCTCTCCCTCTGCTTCTACATTTTCGAAGCAGCAATCTTATCTCCCTGTCACCTGCAGAAGAAGGGTGTTGTCCTCCCGTGGCGTTTGTTTGGCGTATGTCCTTGTCATGCGGCGTCCCAAGTGTCAGTTTATCGAGGTGCAGTTTCGTTGCAGCAATCTCTAATTTCATAGGGTTGCAATTCAGCGTATTTGCTTTTCGTTTTTTTTTTTTTTTTTTTTTTTTTAATTCTTATTCTTCTTTTATTTCTTGTGTTTCTCCTTCATTTTTTCCCATCTCAGTATTGTCATTATTATTATTATTATTACTATTCTTGTCATTATCATTACAATTATTTATCATTATTTGTGTCTTTGTTATTATTATAATCTATATCATTATTTTTCTTATTAATTCTATCTTTATCACTGTTACTATTCCTATGATCATTATGATTGTTATTGCTATTATTATCATTATCACTATTATCATTAGTATCTTTATCATTGCTGATATCATTATCATCATTATTATTATCATTAATGTTA
Organism: Penaeus japonicus; assembly: GCF_977035675.1. Lineage (NCBI taxonomy): Eukaryota > Metazoa > Arthropoda > Malacostraca > Decapoda > Penaeidae > Penaeus > Penaeus japonicus. Next base: position 41,692,726 of record NW_028234405.1, read on the forward strand.
TCGTTATTATCTTTGTCATCATCATCATTATCATTATCACCATTAGTACTTTTACCATTACTAATACCATCATTATTACTTTTATTATTGTTATCGTTATTACTATTGTTACTATCATTGCTAATATTCTTATCTTCATTACTGTTGTTATTATCATCACTATTATGTTATCATTGTCATTCATATTCTAGTTATCATTATCATAGCTATTACCACTGCTATCATCATTATCATTATCATTATTATTATCATTATTATTATCCTCATTATCATAATCATTGCTACTGCTACTGCTACTATCATTACTATCATTGTTTTGATTATCATTATCATTATTATTATAGTTTTTTTATCTGTACCCTTCATACCCAACTCATTTCTTATTTCTCTGTCCATCATTGAAATAGAAAAAATCTTTCATAATCTTTGCATTTTTAGCGGTTGCTTTATTATTCATGTTTATTATTCATGTATCCACATTTTTTTCCTCCTCGTATTCACTTATTCAATATTTTGATGAATATCTCATGTTTAAATCTGAGAAGTTTCTCACACTTGCATTTACCTGCAGGCCCTCGAATGATATATACCTATATATACTCCTAGGCATAATCCCCTCATCAAACTAATATAAGCTTCTTAACCCTTTAAGTTCGTCCTTCAGCCAACTCACCACAGGAACAACATATTGACTGCAGTTTCATGGCAATCACTGACGTTCTACTTGGGTCTCTACAGCCAGGATTAAATGTGGCGTTTCACTTCAATCTGTGAATCAATTTCCACAGGAGTTATATCTGCTGATGGATGTTATTCTCTGGGTTCTCGTTTGCTATCTATCTACGTCTTCGTTAGTGGATACGAATTTTCATTCTGTAAAAGGGATCTTTCATTGAATGTGGTAACTGGTCATTGATGGTATTGCACTTTTAGCTTAATCGTATTCTTCACTTCAAAAAAGGGGGTTATACAAAGATTAGCAACCATTCACCTCATATTTACAAAACATATACAAAACAAATAACAAAATAGCACAGTTGTCACGTCCCTTCGAGCGTGTCAAACCGCCCAGGGCTTGTTTAAGCTTGGTGCTCCTCTGATGTTAAAGCCTCGGGGGACATGAGAGGCACACTGTAGTGGCGCCTGGTGTCAACACGTTATAAACATAACCAAAATACAAAAACTGCAAAAAATAGAAGAAATGCAATATAAATATGCTGCATGCACTTACAATAAGGCCACGCTATATGCATCAGCGTAATATGACAGCTATGGCTGGATTCACGAGGTGAGGGTCACAGTGTTCACTCGAACAAGTGGTATGGCAAAGTGACCGATTGTATGGTGGAACAAGACCAGGTGAGGCATACCTACGCGCATGCGCATTACAAATAAAAGGGTACGATATAAATGATGTATTACCATGTAAAACAATATCGGTCATCACATATCAAACAGTATTCAATAAAGTAATTATTTCCTGTAGATATTTAAATATTCCTTTTCATTT
>NW_028234405.1:41731735-41736735 GCF_977035675.1 Penaeus japonicus
TCCACAGAAACATATAGTAGGGGGCTGGCAAGCGGAGTTACCGGAACTTGTCCTACGACTCTCGGACTGTACCAAACTCACCTCCGGTGCTCGGGCCTTCGGCCCTCGCACCGGAGGCTCGTCTACGAGCTCACCCTCGGACCCTTCGGGTCCTCGGGCTCGCATACTGCCACGGGGGGCTTGCCAGCCCCCTGATATATATATATATATATATATATATATATATATATATATATATATATATACATATATATATATATATGTATGTATGTATGTATGTATGTATGCATGTATGTATAGATAGATAGGTAGATAAATAGAGAGAGAGAAAGAGAGAAAGAAAGAGAGAGAGAGATATGTATGTATATATATATATATATATATATATATATACCTATCTATATATATAATATATATATATGTGTGTATATATGTATATATATACATATATATATATATATATATATATATATATATATATATATATATACCTGTACACATGATACACATATATATATATATATATATATATATATATATATATATATATATATATATATATGTATATGTATATATATATGTATATATGTATATATATATATATATATATATATATATATATATATAGATAGATATATACCTGGTTGCATGATACATACATATATATATATATATATATATATATATATATATATATATATATATATATATATATATATATATATATATATATATACCTGGTTGCATGATACATACATATACATATATATATATATATATATATATATATATATATACATATATATATATATATATATATATATATATATACATATATACATATATGTATATACATGCATATTAGTATATGTATATATACACATATAAATATACGTGTGTGTGAGATTAAGAAATAAAACATGAACGAACGGGAAAAAAAACAATGTTTTTACTAAAAAAAAAAAAAAAAAAAAAATCCGACGAGGAAGGCACTGCATATAATTAACAAGTGGAAATGAGCCTCTATGGTTAATTACTAATTATCTAAATCATGTGTACGGGTTGGTAATGCATTTTTTTTTTTTTTTTTTTAAGCAAGCATTCAAATTATATCTCTTCCAAACGGACGAGGAAATAGTTTAAAATTTATCTGAAAAAAGGAAAAAGAAAAGAAAATCAAAAGAGAAAAGGGGAAGAAAGAATAAAAAGAAAAGAAAAAAAAATATATATATATATATATATATATATATATATATATATATATATATATATATATATATATATATATACATATATGTATATATATATATATATATGTATATACATATATGTATATACATATATACATATATGTATGTATATATATGTATATAGATATATGTATATACATATATGTATATACATATATATATATATATATATATATATATATATATATATATATATATATATATATATATATATATATATATATATATATATATATATATGCATATAATATGCATGTATTTTTTTCTTTTAATCTTCAATGATCTACACTTTAATCATTTCCATCATATCTTTCTTTCGATCTAGAACAGCTCTCTGTTAGTCACATCTTTAATCTACGTAAAAATACTTAAATTGTGTTATCCTATCAAAACTCAGGACCCTAAAACCTACACACAACTGTATGTCTATTTTAATGGCTTTGTTTTCATGGAATAACTAATACTAACTAAAGAACTAATAGGAACACAAGAACACAGCAAATAAGAACAACAACAACAAACACAAACATAAACACAGGAAATGCTTAAAATATAGGATGGAACGTAGCCGTTGATAGTAAGGGCTACGTTTCATCACATACTGCTTAAATGATATAAAGGGATTTTCGTGTGTGTCTGTACTGACAGGAAATTAATCTGTTACCACTTGCAAGGGTAAAGGAAAAGGCAGAATGAAGACTGAAATGATTGCAGTTCAACAATAAAGTGGCAGTTGCAAAAAATGAAAGAAAAAGAAAGAGAGAAAGAGATTCAGCAGCGGGAAGGGAGGTGGGGATGGGGAAAGAGAAAGGGTGATGGAAAGGGAAGATGAAGGAGAAGAGAGAGAGAGAGAGAGAGAGAGAGAGAGAGAGAGAGAGAGAGAGAGAGAGAGAGAGAGAGAGAGAGAGAGAGAGAGAGAGAGAAGGAAGGGACAAGAACAGAGTGAGGAACAGAGAAATACAAAAAAGCCACAGAGAGATAGAGATAGAGAGAGAGAGAGAGAGAGAGAGAGAGAGAGAGAGAGAGAGAGAGCGAGAGAGAGAGAAAGACAGAAAGAAGGAAAGAGTTCTAGCCAAGCACTTGGAATAAGAAAATATACAAGTTAACCAGTGTAAAAACAAACACACAAGCCGAGTTAAAAGAAGAGAAAAAAAAAACAATCCAAAGAATAGCAGAAAGAGGAAAAAGAGAGAAAAAAAAGAGAGAAAGAATGAGTTTCAAACATAAAACTGCATCCCGTTTTTACGCGGGGAGTAAAAGGCGACGAAGTAGATGTGCTAAGCTAATATAGATGGAAATATACACAAAACACTGATGCAAATAAGGGCGAAAATAGCTTGGACGTCTCTTTTACGATCCATTTGCCCCGGGTATTCCCCGAGACAGGCTGCCTGCATTAGTTATTCCACGAAAGTTTCCACCAACGGGTTCCGGCTGATGAGCAGCGTCGTCATGAAATTCTCTTATAGAAAAGTCAATATTACCCTCACCTAGTTCCCTCATCTTCAGCGAGCGTGTCGAGCAAAACGTGGCTTTATTTTCCCGGCGAGATCTTCCCTCCTTGATCATTTGATGCGAAGGGAGGGAGCCGGCTTTTCTTTTTTTTGGATTTTGGATTTTGGATTTTGTCGAGGCGCGGAAAAGGCGAGGCAAGAGGGAGGTGAAAAGGCCCGCAGGGAGGCCGCATCATTCCCTGCCTTCCCATAATCCTCGGCGTCCCGGCACATTTTGATGGCTTTAACGAGATGACAGGAGCTGCCCGTGTGATCACCGCCTGGGGCCAAAGAGCGCGGAGGAGCCCCTCATCATGGGTTAACTTTTATTTTGAGATTACGGCACTCTTAAAGTTAACAGAAACTGTCTTAGCTTCCACGCACCAGCCATTAGCACATTTTGGGGGGATTGTACGTCCGCGTGTGCTAATGACATCTTTCTATTCGAGGAGACTGGAACCGGCGTGTCATTTTCAGCCAAAAGGAAGTATTTGATGCTTGTCAATTTATGATGCGTTGTAGTGAGTGGTGGTGCTTCCTCGCAGTGCACCAAAGACCCTAACAAGCATTGCCTTGAAGCACAAACCTGTAAAGTCATAGGCACTCTATTTTCCCTCTCCTTAACCTGGTAAAGTAATATCCAGGAAAGTTTCTGTCCAGGGAATACATTTCTAAAAAAGGCTTAAGAGTAGGATTTGCGTGATTCTAATTAAGTCAGTCAGCATCTCAAGTCAAAGGATAAAGTTTGCTTTAAACGTTCTTGCAGCAGAACTGTAACTAATTTAATAGCAAATACAACTGCACTTGTATTTAGTATTGTTATCACGATATGCTTGTTTGTGATTCAATTGTTGTTAGTAAATATATAAGAACTTTAGAACGTTGCACTGGTTTTTAATTACGTGTCTTTCTGTTTATTTAATTAATGGAAATAGGGATATAGGTGAATTATAAGCCAACTGAAAGAAATGCAATACCAAATTAGTGCATGTTTAAGAACAGTCTTTGATCTTTTGCAAAATTTAGACATGGGCAAAATATTGGTAATTGCCAATATTTTTTTCTCAGAATCTGATAAATATGTTTCCTCATTCTTTTTCTATTTAGTACTGCTTTTGGATAATTTGGATATTACTATTATCATCATCACTGCTATTTCTATTATTATTAGTGGTATTATTATTATTATTATTATTATCATTACCATATTATTATTATCATCTTTTTCATCATTATCACATTATGTCATTGATATTATCATTGTTAATATTATCATTATTATCATTATTATTACCATCAACATCATCTCACTGATAATATAATTATTATTACTATAACTATTAATATCATTATCATTATCCTTATTATTATTGTTATCATTATCATTATCTTTATCATTGTTATTATTAATGTTAATATTATTACCAACATTATTTTTTATTATTATTATCATTATTACCATTATCATTATTATTATTATCATTATTATTATTATAATTATTATTATTATTATAATTATTATCATTATTATCATTATTATTATCATTATCATTATCATTATTATCATCACTATTATTATTATTATCATTATCATTATTATTGTCATTATCATTATCATTATTATCTTTAATGATATATTTGCCATCATCATTATCTTTGATATAATAAATATTGTTATTATCATTATTGCTGTTTCTATTATTTTCATTACTTTTATTATTATTGGTATCATTGTTATCATTATTGTTATTATTACTATTATCATTGTTATCGTTATTATTATCATCATTATCCTTTTTACCATTATTTTTATCGTTATGATCATTATTATTATCATAATTTTTAATCATTATTATTATTGTATCATTACCATTATCAATCTTATTGTCATCTTTACCATCACTGATATTACTATTATCACTATTGTTATCATTATTATTCTTTATTTTCGTTATTATTATTGTTGTCACTATCATTACCTTTTATTACTTTCATTATTGTCGCAATCATTACCATTATGATCATTATCATTATTATTATTACTGTTATCATTACTATCTTTATCATTATTATTATTACCTACTATTATCATTATCATAATTATCATCATTACTATCATGATCATTATTATTATCATCATCATCATTATTGTTATCATTACAGTTCATCATTACTAGCATTATCATTATCATCAGTATCATTATCATTATTATTGTTATTACTTTTATTGTTATCATTTATACCGTCATTTTCACAG
>NW_028234405.1:41751735-41754235 GCF_977035675.1 Penaeus japonicus
ATTGTTATCGTTATCATTGCTATCATTGTTATAATTATCATTATTATTGTTATTACTATTTTCTTTAGTTTTTTTTATTATCATCATCAATAACATCATATGATTATTATCATTATTATTACCATCATCATTATCATCATTATTATCAGTGTTATCATTATTACCATTATCATCATAACTACAACTACTTTTACTATTATCATCGTCATTATCACTATCATCATTGCTACACAGAAAACCAAAACCACACAGCAAAAGATACAGAAGACACACATACACACACACACACACACACACACACACACACAACACAACACACACACACACACACACACACACACACACACACACACACAACACACACAAACACACACACACACACACACACACACACACACACACACACACACACACACACACACACACACACACACACACACACACACATACACAGACACACACACACACACAACACAACACAACACAACATAACACACACACACAACACACACACACAACACACACACACACACAAACACACACACACACAAACACACACACACACACAAATACAATATCGATGCCATATGATCAAAGTAACACTAATAATCATCGCGCTGATGATGCACAGTCTCTACCTTGAGTAATCACCCTTTGATCAATGAACAGGCATGCAATTGCAAGAACGTTAATGAGTATGTTCTACTTAATATTCATTACTGCGAGGAGTAGAGGAAGGAACAGTAAGGGGAAGGAAGGAAAGAGGAAATATTGACTCAAAGAGGTAATAGAAGTAGTGACTCTGGAGCAAAGAGGAATATTAATATATTGATTCTTGAACAAAGAGGAAAAAGGAAAATATTGACTTTTGATCTAAAGGGAAAAGAGATATACTGCCTCTTGAGCATAGAAGAAAATGAAAATATTAAGTCTCAAACAAGGAATTGAATGTATTAAATCTTGAACAAAGAAAAAAAAATGAAAATATTGACTCTTGGAAAAAGAGAGAGAGAGAGAGAGAGAGAGCGAGAAAAAAATACATACATATATATATATATATATATATATATATATATATATATATATATATATACATATATACCCTCTTGAACAGAAAACAAAATCAAAATACTGACTCGACCAGGAAGGAAAATCAAAATACCAAGTCTTGACCAAGGAAAGGATCGAAAACACGGAACTTGGGAACATGAAAAACATAAGATAACGATAAAAAATAAATAAAAAAAGAAAACACGACCAAAACAGAAGAAACACGAACGACATCGTAATCCAATAAATTGACCAGTCAAACAGAAACGACCCACCCAGAAATAGAGGAACAATAGACACACACTGAAGAGGAGTAGTTATAAAGATAGAGGCCTTTTGACAACCTCCTCGAGAGCCGAGAACAAAGGGGTACTGCCCCCCCCCAATGCCCCTATTATCCCCCCTCCCCCTCCCCCGGCCGACGGAGACAATTATTGTTTCCGCTAAATTCCCTTTGTATGGACCTTTTATACGGCGAGGAAGAAAAGACAAAACGTGTTTTTTCATCGTTTTCTTGCGTATACTTCCATACGCACATACACACACATCCGCCCGTCTACATATGAATTTTACACCCGCACATAAATTTGAATATAAATTTATTTTTATATACATTTATATATTTATTTATCTACATATATTTATGTATGTGTGTGTGTGCTCATATATATATCACGTTTATAGATATTCTGTTGAATAGAGTGGATGTGTGTGTATGATGCACATAGTGTATCGCAAAGGACAAACAGCTGTGTTTATTCCAGATCCAAAATTGCAATTGCGAGTTAAGAAAATTTGTATTGAGATGCAAGATCTCTCATTCAGTCAGCTGTGTCCTCAGGCAGCATTTAATCAATAAGGTTAATTATGTTTGATTTTGCACTATGCCATTCCAGTTAACAACTATACTAGAAGGGAAATCGCTTCTCAAGGGGGAAGACATGCCAGTAAGTTTTGCTGTCGCCCACTTCAGGATGAGTGTAAATATGAGTTTGTGTGTGTGTGCTTGTGTGTAAGTGTGTTTGTGTGCTATGCATATCAGTGTATGTATGGCTATGTGACTGGCTGAGTGAATGAGTGTGTGTGCTTGCATGCTCGAGTGTGTGTACATGCGTGTGTATACGACATATCTGCGCCATGTCTGTAAACTTGTGTGCAACATTTCTTGCTAGATGATAAACAAGCCATTCCTCTGTTATGCAGAGAGGATAATTCTATCACGGGCTCTCTGCGCTTATCCCGCAATTCTGGGATAATTTCCAATCATATCACGTACTTCGCTTTCAACTCATCTTATTACACTTTCATCGCTTTGATGCTATGACTAAAGATAAGATTGTAAAGGACACATTCCTCATTAAATAAGTACATGGAAAGTTTACCTAAATGAAAATTCTAACAAAGCAATGGAGAAATCTGTTGATCTTCTGAATCTGGTTTCGTTTATATA
>NW_028234405.1:41796735-41799235 GCF_977035675.1 Penaeus japonicus
AAGGAATAAATGGAAATGAAGGACGTCGATATTTATATCATTAAACGGCAATCAGGCATACGATGAATTAATTTGTGGCAATTTAAATAGTGAATTAGTAAGATTTAAGCGGGATATTAAACCTGCTGTAGTACCCATTAAACAGTGTTATGAATACATTAAGGGAATAATTCATTCATGAGATTTGAATGGTATTGTTATCTACATAAACGATACTAATTTTCGATTATGGTCAAATCTATTTTGTTTTGTTCTAACGGACTTTTTGGAAATACAACACCCATGGCAACTAAAGACAACAGCTCCTTTTTAACTGACAAACGAACTAGTTAATTGTAACTAAAACCGGTTTGGACACATTCAGGAATTATTCAATATTATATTAGAGTTTAATCATATTAATATCATATACAACAATCTCATTTTCTTTCAAGAAACAAAGCATCCTAAAGACTCAATTTGCGTAAAAAAAAAACACACACACACAATCATATTCAATTGTACACTTACATGAAACACAGTAATATAATTACAGCAGCAAATTATGAAATATAACCATCTGTTTATTAGTAAATGATTCCCAATATAAACAAAATCGCTGCTACACATTATGTTTCCAATAACATGTAAGCATAAAGGCATTTACAAAATACGGTCACAAACACACACACAGATATCGGTCCTGTAATTCATGAAAATACTGAAGTCACAGTGCTCTTAGTAGTTCATGGTGTCTGTAGTTATACATGGAAGTGGATGTCAAACAAAAATCACACCATTATGGGGAATAGTCCGTGTGTGTGTGTGTGTGTGTGAAAAAAATCTGTAAGAGAGATATAAATAGATAGGTAGGTTGATTGAGAGGTAGAGATAGATAGATATATAAATTGATAGATAGATAGATAGATAAATTGAGATAGCGAGAGAGAGAGAGAGTGGGAAAGAGAGAGAGTGAGAAAGAGAAAGATAGATAGATAGATAGAGAGAGAGAGAGAGAGAGGGGGGGGGGGGGGGGGGGGGGGGGGGGGGGGGGGGGGGGGAGGGGGGGGGGGGGGGGGGGGGGGGGGGGGGGGGGTGAGAAAGAGAGAGAGAGAGAGAGAGAGAGAGAGAGAGAGAGAGAGAGAGAGAAAGAGAGAGAGTGAGAAAGAGAAAGATAGAGAGAGAGAGAGAGAGAGAGAGAGAGAGAGAGAGAGAAAGAGAGAGAGTGAGAAAGAGAAAGATAGATAGATAGAGAGAGAGAGAGAGAGAGAGAGAGAGAGAGAGAGAGAGAGAGAGAGAGAGAGAGAGAGAGAGAGAGAGAGAGAGAGAGAGAGAGAGGGTTGTCTTAGTCAGTCTTAACTAAGAACCCAGCACAAATAGGTAGTGATGCCAGACACAGGGTTTGAACATTACAGGTTTACTCCATAACGCAGATAGTCTGCCGTTATGGTGCACGAAAGATATATTCACTACAGCACAATGATAACAGTAATAAACAATAGCACTACACGTAAGAACAAGCGGGAAAATCGGGTGTCAACGGCAGCGTAGTCGATTCCCGGTCTGTCGGTATGTTCCAAACATCCTGCTTATATGGAAGGGGTTCGCATCCGACGTCCCCAACGGTAGTTACGTATACGATACGATGCGATACAAGGAAAGTGGATGATATAGATTCTCGAAAGAAGAAGAAGCGGACGAAGAACTAAGATGGCAGCTAGCTACCTAAAATGAAATACTAGGAGAAGATAATAAAAGGTAGGGGGCGTAACCCCTTGGTGGTCATCGGTTGTTCGTCTTTGTTATTTTGGCTTTTTGGACCGATTCGTCGTGTCTTTGGCAGTTGGTAAGACCCGCCGTGGTGGGGGTGGGGGTGGGGGTGGGGGACCGCTAGGGTGTGACAGTCTGGCGCAGGTTATTTATAAATAGTATTGGCCTTTTTGCATATAGTTTTCTATGTATATAAGTAGAATAAAAGTTTTAAATGCCCATGTTTTACCTTCACCCTTCTCTCTCTCTCTCTCTCTCTCTCTCTCTCTCTCTCTCTCTCTCTCTCTCTCTTATCAGTCTCTCGCTCTCATCTCTCCTCCGAGGGCAGAGGCTCTTCCATCCCTCCTGTCCTCTCTCTCTCTCTCTCTCTCTCTCTCTCTCTCTCTCTCTCTTATGAGTGCCTCTGCATTTCCACACATATTGACATATGTATACCGTCATAACTACATATGTATACATATACTGTACATATGCACACATATGTATCTTGGACATATACCCACGATTACATATATACTCTTTTATATGTATTGGCATTTTTAATTATAACTGATGTTTCACCTTCACCCACGCATATATATGCATATGCTCGTGTCCAATTAACCTTAACCCTTTTTTTTCTTTTCTTTTTTTTTGTAGTTACGTGGGAAGGTTGTCTGGAATGTAAGGGGCGTGGCAATAAGCTCATTTGAGGGTCTAGGCCTGTGGGATAGCAAGCATTAGCTAATTAGTTGTCAATCAAAGTTGACTT
>NW_028234405.1:41899235-41904235 GCF_977035675.1 Penaeus japonicus
ACACACACACACACACATATTATATATGGGGGGGGGGGGGGGGATCTCATAAAATAATATATATAGATATAATATATATATATATATATATATATTTATATATAGATATATATATATATATATATATTATATAATCATACAGGTATGTATGTGTGTATGTATATAATATATGATATATGTAGATATAGTTCATATATATATATATATAGATATATATATATATTTAGTATATATATATACATTCAATCTCACTCAGCTATGTCCATATATTATATATCTATATATATATATACTATATATATTACAATATATATTATATATATAATATTTATATATATTATATAATATATATAGATAGTATATATAGATATGTATGTATGTGTGTATGTGTGTGTGTCGTGTGTGTGCATATACCCTAGCATATGCTAAGTCCGTCCGTGAAGCAATTCACTTTCACTGGAAAGTTTTATATCCCAATCTTACAAAAGAATGGATCCTATTAGTTTCACACACACGGCCGTGGATTGCAACCGTTCTGCAACATGCTAGCTTTCCATGATGTGATAAAAAGGAGATAAAAACAAATGTTTAGTGGACGAAGCTGCTTAACTTCTTCACTGAGGGAAAGCGTATTCAACTCGGGGGCTGTCAAACACACGTCCAAAGATATTTACTTTACTAGACTGGAATTTCTGCTTTATGTATGCGTGTAGTTTGTGTGTAGTGTTTTTCTTGTGTTTGTTTTGTTGCCTTAACTTTTTATACGTGTGTATGCGTCTGTGTGTGTGTGTGTGTGTGTGTTGTGTGTGTTTGTGTGTGTGTCGTGTGTGTGTGTGTGTGTGGTGGTGTGTGTAGTGTGTGTGTGTGTGTGGTTAGTACATATGTTTGCACGTTATGGATACTTGACAGTCCACATCTTCTTACCATGCAACGTTGTGTGTGTCTTTGCGCGTGTGAGTGTTTCCACGAGAAGAATATCTAACATCGATTCCTCTAAGCTCTTTATATAATATTCGTTTTTAATACGTAAAACATTTCCAAATATCTCTCCAATAGTTTTCCTATGTCATAGCGCCAATTTCCTTTTTTAAAATTATTTATCAATATTCTAAGCAATTAGAAAGAGAAGTCAATTTTTTTATCTACTACCTATATAAATATTCCAATCATGTTACCACGATTATAATCGTAACATAAGCTTTTCTTGGGCCTCGATGTAAGAATATCTTCCCAAATTATAGAGGAATGATATTACAATGGTGTATTGTATGCTCACGGTACTATACCTGAAAGATGGGTATTATTCTAGAAAGGATTCTGGGAGATAAATACCTCAGCCTTTTTCCATAAGCTACAGCACAGAGTTTAGGGTTATTTCCGAAGTTGTTCGCAGTGTGAATCTGTCCGTAAAAATTGGATGTGGCGACGTACTGCAGAAAGCCGTGTCCTCAAATTGCGTGTTTGTTGTATTTGTTGTCACGGTAAGAGTTTGCATGACTATAAAAGCGACTCTGTATGGTATTAAGCGTCTCTTTGTGGGAGTATCATGGGTAGAATTATTACTCTCACTTTTCCAAGATGGGTTTTACGAGAGGGTGCGTGCTTGCTTGGTTCTGCTTGCGTAACAAAGCTTAGTCGGCAAACTCCTCTGTTTACCTGGTGTTGAAAAAATATTATTCCACTACACGACCACGGACAAAATCTTCTCTCGTCACTAAATCAAGTCTATCCGGAGCAAAAAAATCAGTGGCTTATTTACGGAATTACTTATTTTCATTTGTTTATGATTTACGTACTGCACATTCATATTAGGACCCTCTCATAGTGAAACGTATTATTACACTTTCTTAGACCTTCTATATGATAACTTTTAACTGAGATCCTTGTCATTTGTCTTTCATAATTAAGGGACTGAAATATGGAAATTTCATTTTTGTTAAGTCGTTCAGCTATGGTCAATATTTCACTTTTATCGGAACAGTAGATAAACTTATTGCACTGAAAATTAAAAAACAACTGCCAAAAATTTAGCTCGGACTTATTGGTTTTGCACATTCCTCTCCGACTTAAAGGAAACGACTATGATTATTACAATGATTTTACATTCTGTGATTACAAATTATCCGATCTACGGTTTGGCTTCAGTCTATATGTCTAATTCAGATCATTATTAGGGGGCATGGGGTTATCAAATCACACCGTTATGTTACATTATCGGAGGTCATGCTGTAATAAAAGTCTATTATCTATTGGTAACCAGATGAAGGTTTCAAAAAGATCACATAAGGGGTAATAAACTGATCGAATTGATCCGAAAGATTAACATTATTCAGTCGGGCAATTCAATACAAGTTTTTATCATCAATTATTTGCAACCCCGGGCTTATAATACATGGCATGTGTAAGCTTTCATAATTCTGAATATAAAAAGGAGTATCAATACCCTTATGGACATTGATATAAAAAACTATTTACACATCTTCTAAATATTAGGACGCAACGAAATGGTCGTAAAATTATTATTGTTTCATAAAGGATATTTCTTATCCTTTAGATTCCGGCTAACTGCATAGGCTGGTCAAGTTTTGAAAAATATGTGGTCAAAACATATAAATGATCTTTTATATTATAGGTGTATAACATAATTATTCGTGGTTCTATTACTCATGCGGTGATATAAAATAACTTACGATTCTCACATTATGTGGGCTTGATGTATGATATCAATGAGCAATTGTACGCTTTTATTTCTTTTTGCATCAGTTTCACTTCATGGGTCTTAGTTTTTAAATTTAAATCCCTCCTTTATAACCTTGGCAACTTCCGCACTACGTGGGAAAGCTTTAACACATTCGGTATATGGCCGGAGCACATGTGATACAACTCGTATCTGGAAGTAATTAGTGCAGATTAGAAACAATCTCATGATACCTGTAAGTGAAAGGCGCATGTAGACCGTAGGTTATACAAGTACACTACCGGGATTCCTTTTATTATATATATATATTATAAAAATATATAAAATTTTTATTATATTTTTATATATAAAATATATATATATTTTTATATATATATAAAAAATATAAATATAAAATATATATTTATATATATATATATAAAAAAATAAAATAAAAAATATTATGTTTATTCAAATATTTTTAAAATTTATATATATTTTAAAATTTTAAAATATAATTTTTTATTTTAAAAATTTATATAATAAAAATTTTTATGTATTATTTTAAAATTATTATATTTTAGGGTTATTTTTTTAAAAAACCCATTATTAAAATATAAAATTTTATTTCTTAATGGGAAAAAAATAAATTTACCAAAAAACCCCCCAAAACAAAATTATATATAAAATTATATATTTTTTTTATATATTTTTAAAAAATTTTTTATATATTTATATATAGTATAAATTTTATATATATACATATTATATATATTTGTATATATAAATATATATACGGGTATGTATGTGTGTATGTATATAGATATGTTATGTATATATATTCATATTATTATATATTTTCATATATATATAGATATATATATATTTATATATATATTAATATTTATATATATATATTCATATATTTATATCTATATACATATATTATATACATATATATATACATATGAATATATATAATATGTATATATATATATATTTTATAATATATAAATAGATATATATATGTATGTATGTGTGTATGTGTGTGTGTGTGTGTGTGCATATACCCTAGCATATGCTAAAGTCCGTCCGTGAAGCAAATTCACTTTCACTGGGAAGTTATTAGCCACTTACAAAGAATGATCCTATTAGTTTCACACACACGGGCCCGTGGATTGCAACCGTTCTGCAATGCTAGCTTCTCCATGATGTGAAAAAAAGAGATAAAAAAAATGTTTAGTGGACGAAGCTTAATTCTTCACTGAGGGAAAGCGTATTCAACACGGGGGCTGTCCAACACACCATCAAAGAATTTACTTTACTAGACTGTAATTCTGCTTTATGTATGCGTGTGTTTGTGTGTGTGTTTTTCTTGTGTTTGTTTTGTGTCCTTAAACTTTTTTATACGTGTGTATGCGTCTGTGTGTGTGTGTGTGTGTGTGTGTGTGTGTGTGTGTGTGTGTGTGTGTGTGTGTGTGTGTGTATGTGTGTGTGTGTGTGTTAGTACATATGTTTGCACGTTATGATACTTGACAGTCCCATCTTCTTACCATGCAACGTGTGTGTGTCTTTGCGTGTGAGTGTTTCCACGAGAAGAATCTAACACGATTCCTCTAAGCTCTTTATAATATTCGTTTTTACGTAAACATTTCCAATATCTCTCCAATAGTTTCCTATGTCATAGCCATTCCTTTTTTAAAATTATTATCAATATTCTAAGCAATAGCAAAGAAAGTCAATTTTTTTATCTACTACCTATATAAATATTCAATCATGTTACCACGATTATAACGTAACATAAGCTTTCTTGGGCACGATGTAAGCATATCTCCCAATATAGAGAAGATATACAATGGTGTATTGTATCTCACGGTACTATACCTGAAAGATGGTATTATATAGGATTCTGGAGATAAATACCTCAGCCTTTTTCATAAGCTACAGCACAGAGTTTATGGTTATTTCCGAGTTGTTCGCAGTATGAATCTGTCCGTAAAATTGATGTGCGACGTACTGCAAGAGCCGTGTCCTCAAATTGCTTGTTTGTTGTTTGTTGTCACGGTAAGATGCTTGCATGACGTATATAAGCGTCTCTGTGTGGGAGTATCATGGGTAGCATTACTCTCACTTTTCCAAGATGGGTTTACGAGAGGGAGTGTGCTTGTTGGTTCAGCTTGCGTAACAAAGCTTAGTCGGCAACTCCTCTGTTACCTGGTGTTGAAAAAATATTATTCCCACTACACGACCACGACAAATCTTCTCTCGTCACTAAATCAAGTATCCGGAGCAAAAATCAGTGGCTTATTTACGGAATTACTTA
>NW_028234405.1:41926735-41936735 GCF_977035675.1 Penaeus japonicus
ACTGATTTTGAAATTGAAGCAAGGACCCAGACTCTATGTTCAATTGTCTGTGATTGGTCGATCATTTTGTCGGTTAGACCTATTGTTTCCCTATTGGTGCTATTATTATCACGTAACAGTATTGCCTTCTATCGATATTTTTTTGTATTTCCGCGGGGGAGGTTGGCGCATGCGCAGAGCCAATATTTTTCAGTCAGATGTTTGTTAAGACGGTGGAATCATCTCTCCCGTTAATCGTTTTTATTTTCAAAATAATATATCTCGGTTATTTTTCATATCCAGAAGAAAAGAGCTTTTATGGGTTACGTCATAATTAAAGCTACGTGTGGTCGCGTCTTTATCCAACAATACCGGTTTAATATTACAGAAATCAAGTATATGAACAACTTTGAATAGGTAGTAATTGTGGTCGTGTCCAGGGAGTAGCTTGGGGTGGCATGTACCATGCAAGGAATCTGATTTGCCACCCATTTATTTTAGATGATGATTGGCTTTCTGATACTAATGTTAGTAATTAAAGTACACAGTGGCAACAAAAAAAGTAAAATATTATTATTCCAGTGCATATGTGTGATTGGGTGTATGTGTGTATTCATGTATGCTGCTTGCGCACACTTGCATATGTACTTTGTGCCACCGCTGCATAGGTCAGAAGAGTGGACATGCCACTAGTCGGGTTTTACCGCATGACACATCATTGTCATACCCTTGTAGTTTTCAACAGTTTTACCTGAAACATTTTTATAATTACATTCTTAAACTTTTCATATTTTTCTTTGATGGCACGAGAGGAAACCAACAAAGAGGACTCCTATTAATTCATCTGCATAATCCCTCACAAGAAAGGTAGTGGCAATAGATAGACAATAACCGTAAACAGACTCCCATTTTCTTTAATGTTCGATCCAACCAGAATAGACTATGCCTGCCAAGAATGTACCTGCGAAGGTCAAAGGGGGATGATTCATGCAAGTTTTGAAAGTAATCAAGGCAACAATGTATTGGTGTGTTGCATAATGTATTCAATTGGTTCAATACCTTCAAGACCATCTATGAATATAACAATATGGATTATTAGATACCAAGTAACTGCGTGTTTTCCAAAAAGTGATCTTAAGTTTGCTTTCTCCTTCTTTGTGCTGACTGAATCAAAGCAACATTTTCTGTTTATATCTCATTGAGTTTGTTTGTTTGCTTGACATTAGAATATAGAAATTTTAGTAACTATCAACATTATTATGTAAAATAAAAAGTAAAACACTGGTGGGAAATAAGATATGTAGAAGTTTAGTTAATGATTGTAACAAAACTCAAGTAAAGATAAGTTTGTGTAGAAGCAGGTGGATAGCAGGTGAAAAATAGCATAGCTGTTTGTTTTTACTTACTCTTTCTTGTTACTAAGAGTAGGTATTTGTTCTATATCTTGCAGAATCTTTCAAGAATTTTAACTTCTGAATTATATTTCAGGCCTGATGCCCAAGCTCAGATTAATGGCTATACTGCTGCTCGTTACAAGAAATTCGATACCAAAGAAGATGCTGAAGAATTCGTAAAGGAAAATGCTCTCAGTAAGCCAGTGGTAGACCGCCGTGAGAAGGCATCAGGCGACTCCCAAGTCGGTAAGACAGTGTGATTAGGGTGGTTTATGTACTTTAAGGTTAGTCATTTTCAAATAGAACATTTTCTGGATTTCAATTTTTTCAATAGAGTATTGGGAGTTACTCTTTTATGGTATATTATATGTAAATAATTACATAAGAAACAAAACTTTTTTTTTAATTGACTAATTTTTGCACGATGCTCCAGACACCACAATGTCTAAATGAATATGGAATTATTCATCAATTTCTGTAGATTATTAATTTGAATAATCCTTAAATATTGGCACAGCAGATGCTCTCAATCAGACCCGTTTTACAGAAGGGAAGAGAAAGCGAGATGACGACGAGGAAGAAGAGGAAAGCCAAGGAGAGAAGAAGCTTCATGTGGACGAAGGAGAAAAGAAAACGGAGGACGGTTTATCTCTAGACGATGAGGGTTATCTTATTGTTTACTCTGTGGGAGTGTGCGAGTTCCACGGAAAGAGCGGACAGAAGTCGGGCTGTGGCGTTTTCTTTGCAGAGGATCACGAGCAGTAAGTATTGTTCTTTGTTAATGTGCCAGTTAGAAATATTGTGAAAACCAGTGTAATGCAAATATCAGTATATCCATTACATTCTCACATTGATGTTTAATGTTTCTTTATTTGTGTGTGTGTATGTGTGTGTGTGTGTGTGTGTGTGTGTGTGTGTGTGTGTGCGTGTGTGTGTGTGTGTGCGTGCATGTGTGTGAGTGTGTATATATATGTGGGGGTGGGGGTGCATGTGTGTTTACGCGAGTGAGTGTGGGTGTGTGGGGGTGGATGGATGGGTGAGTGAGTGAATGAGTGTGTGAGTGTATGTGTGTCATATAGCAATAATGATTAAAAAGTAGTGGCATTTATTTTAATTGGATCGCAAGAATTACGTAATATTCCAGCAGTGATAATGATAATGAGGATAAATTTATTAGGGCCTGTGGTCAAACTAATTACCTCATGCAAATCCTGCTTCAGGAATGTGTCCGTGCCATTGAAGGGGAAAGCCTCCAACAACGCTGCAGACATTCAGGCTGCCACTCATGCACTGACATCTGCTAAGGCTGCTGGTAAGTATTCTGAAAGAGTAGTATAATATCTGATATTACATTTGATATCATTTACATCTTGCATATTAAAAGTGGTCTCTTTGCTGCTATGGCGTAACATTCACTTTGATTTATGGTTCATGATAGTAGAATTATATAATATCAAATTGTGATTGTAATACATTTAACTCATATTTATACAAAACTATAAAGATTTTTTTTTTCTTTTCCATTCTTTTTTTATATATATGGAAATTTATCAATTTCATTTGTACCTTATTCATATTTTCCCAAAGATTTAGTACACCTTTTTGTCCTATGATAATTTGTTTTTTGATTGCATAGGCTACCATTCATTTTATTACTTTATTTCCACAAACATATTTTCCACATATTTATAAAAGTATCTGAATAGTGTTGATAAGCAAACTCGCAAAAGGTTTAACCTGAGAACAGCAACATCATGTGATAGAGAGCATGTAGTTGTAACATATATCATGTAATTGAGAGCTTGTAGTTGTTCCCATATGAAAGGGAAGAAAGCAGCAGATAATACAACCAGCAGTACTGATGAAGTGTAGAGAATTCAGAACAAAGTGGCAATGGGTGAAAAGTTATTGCACCACACAGGGGTGGCTGACCTCCCAACACACACCATTAAATTGTGTGTGGGAGGTTAAGTCAGATGACCTAATTATCGGTTAGAGTGAGAGATAATGAGGTATCCCATGACTAGGTAGCGTATAACATATATGACTAAGTAGATTCTTCCTCCCATCCTGAATAATATTTATGTATATATGTGTATGTATATATATATATATATATATATATATATATATATATATATATATATTATATATATATATATATATATATATATATATATATATATATATATATAAATACACACACACACACACACACACACACACACACACACACACACACACACACACACACACACACACACACACACACACACACACACACACACACACACACACACACACACACACACACACACACACACACACACACACACACACACACACACACACAGTATAGGTATAGGTATAGGTTAAACAAAATTGTGCTGGAATAATGCAGACTTTATTTATTTACTTATTAGTGATGGTAGTAATTATATACTTAATAGCATTAATACAACACCATGGCTCCAAAACTGAAGCGCTACGTTTTGATTTCCAAAAGGTCACGAAAAGGTGGCAGTCCACACTGACTCACAGTTCATGATCAACTGCATGACCTCATGGCTGAAGAACTGGAAGAAGAAGGACTGGAAAAAGAGCGATGGGGAATCCGTGAAGAACAAGGAAGAGCTGATTGAGCTGGACAAGGCTACTGAGGGACTGGCTGTGAAATGGGTGAGTGAAAATGAGTATGACTTGGCCTACTGTTGGAAGACGTATGGGATAAAGTTAACAAGGGCGTGTGCGTATGGGTAGGGTTTTAGGGTGATAACTCGCAATTAGTGGGATTTTCATAACCCCTTTTAAGAGGTGTCATGGGCTTAAAAAATAAAAAAGATTGATGAGAATATGTGAGAAGAAACTTTTCAATAAAATGCATTATCATTTTATTTTTTCAGGTCCATGTGAAGGCAAAATCAGGAAATGTTGGTAATGATGAGGCTAGGAAACTGGCCAAGGTCGGTGCTAAGAAGTACGAAGCTGATGCCTAATACAATTATTCCATGATAAAGGGTTCAAAATTTAGTGATGTTTTACCATTCATCACTTTATGAATTTATTTTTTTTCTTATTAACATCATATATCTCTGTTATCTCACTATCCATTGTGCAGTGGAAGAAATAGACAGTTTATAAGGATGTTCTTTTGAAATCTCTCTCTCTCACTTGGAGGAAACTGAATCATTTTTAAAGAAAAACTGCCAGATTCGCCACTGCATTTTGGTTCATTCATGGTATCTCATTATGCCTTCATGTCTGAATATCTGTATGCAATTCCTTACCCTCAAGTTTGTCCAGATGCCGATCTTGAAAAAATAAAGTGTCAGAGACTGGAATGAGGTTATTCCCATCACCACTCTCGTCAGACACAGACAATTTTTGCCTGCCCGAGGTCTGGACAAGCGAAGGGTACGTGAAAGCAACTGTTAGGTTGTGAACACTGCCAGCAATGTTATTGGTGCTATTTGGTCTGTCTCGGCATTTATGTAGCCTCAAGAAAATAAGCTTTAAGTGCAAGGTGGAAGGATATTAATATTAAGAACAGATAATCTATTCTTCCAGTAATAGTTCTAGATTTATATATTATCATTATATATTGTCAGTAAAAGAAATATAATATGAATGAGAGGGAAAAATCATATCCTCTTTTAAGGTAGATGACCTAAAACAATGAGTGATAAACAATATAATCTTCTTTCTTTCTTCTTCCTCATTTTCTTTCTTTCTGTTTCCTCTTCTCTTTCTTTATTTTTCTTCTTCCTATTTCTCGTATTCTTTATCTTCATCTTCATTTACTGCATCTCCTTCAGTCTCATTTTGTATATTTCACCTTGCATATTTTCTCTAGTAATTGAAAAAGGACAGAAAGGTATTACTGTTTGATGGCAGATGTCTTTCTTTGTTGGCATTCTTGTGTTTGATTATTATTTCATTTGTTTACTCTGTTTTTGGCAAAAAAAAAAGATATTTTTCTTAAATTTGTTAACTATATTGTGCAATGTATTAACAGTATATTCTTTGAAAGATAACAGTTGCCTTTCAAAATGTAACTTTGAAAGTATGGACAATGTTAATGAGATCTTTCAATTTAAACTGTTTGTAAGACTTTACAATTTAAAAATCTAGTTCAGTGAATTATCACAAACTATATTTATTCCACTATAAAAAATTATTATCTGTAGCTAATGGTAGATCACCACACTATTGTGGAACACTATGAGCTGTGTAAGAAATTGTTTATTTTATAGATTTATTATATTTGATTTAAATAGTTATTCATAGTTTCAGTTTTTGTTGAACAATATTCCAAGATTATATTCAAAATACTCCATATTTATTGAGTCCATAAAATCACTTAATCTGTATGTATGTGTGTTTTTGTTATGTTGTTTGTATCAGTTGATAGGTTTGTTTGGAAAGTTATTTCACATTATATGAAGATTGTGTTGACTGAGCTTCCTTTTTGACAGCTAAGGAGTGACTGATATACAAAGGCTATTTTCCAAAGGGTGTTTTTATTTTTCATGTTTTATTTAATTTATGTAATCTGTTGGCAATAAAAAAGGGAAATTGCAGAAGGCTGTATTAACCTGATACATCGAGATAAGTATTAGTATTGCCGTCTATGGTAACCATTATTCTTTTAATGTCTGCAGGTGTTGGTGATGGTATTTGTGTGTCCATGCATGCAAGTGATAAATAACATACTGTATGTACTTACCAAATATGCATTTTAGTGCCTCATAGTGTTAAAGTGTCTTATAACAATTATTTAATATTAGCTAACAAACTATTTGCTTTATGCAGAATAAACAAAATATGTTCAGATTTATATTCAATAGAATTTTTCCAAAAGCTACCTCTTTATTGCTTTAATTAACACAGTATTGTTATTTAGCATTTATTTTCTTAACAGATGAAGAAATAAGGGCCTTAACCAATATTTTTATTTTGAATGTTTTGTGTATCTTTATGTTACTGTACAAAACTGGAATCTGTACCTTTTGAGTGTTTGCCTATGTTCACTTTAACCTGTGTGTAATCCCTTGTCATAGGGTGAAAGATCTGTTCTATATCTCTATTAAAAAAAAGGAGTAAAACCTACTAACTTTTATGTCCTCACATTCTGCATATTTAATAACCTGTGTTGACATCATTACATGGATTTTTATTATTAACCCGTTAACGACGGATGACGTGTTTTTTTGTCATACATGACGCAGGAGCTCTTGCCTGACAATGGGCGTCATGGCGTTCGGGGATTCTGGATCACTATGTTATTTTATTGTACTATAAGTAATGAGTGAGTGATGTTGACAATTGCAGTCATAATTATTATAACTGCCGTAATAATAAGCAAAATGGTTTTCAACTCACTTACAAAACCTAGATGGCACCACTTTCTTCTAGCACCAGCAGGAGAGAGAGCCTTGAATGGCACCCATCTACAGTCTCTAGCAAGCACTATCTCTGTAGAGTGATGGCACATCGCAAGTTCCCGACCTCTTGCTCTAAAGTACCGCAGATGAAAGATGTGCAGACAGAACGAGAGGAGGAAGGTGACTCACACCATGCCCAATGCATACAATGTGACCCTGTGCCAGTATGGATGCCTATTATTGTGGCACTCACTGTCAAAAGCACAAGTTTCCTTCCTCTTCCCAACCTCTTCATTTTGGATGGTTATAAGTTTTGTGTTTGTTCGTGACAGCACAGAAATACGAAAAAATAATACTTCTATCACACTGAGTGTAAAGAAAAAAAATGAGTTGATATGGACCCTGAACTACAATTTTAGTCAACTGCAGAATTGATGGAGCCTGTGACATGACAGATATAAATTTCTAAAAATAGTAAAACACAAAAAAACACAACACAAAAATGTCTCTAGCTCTACAATGAGTGACTAAAAGGGAGTGGGAAAAATCAAATTATGTTGCAGAAGCTGCCTCGATCAGAAATAAAACTCATCTTGGAGCCTGTGTAAGCAAATCTATCCCCCGTGGGCAATGGGTTAAGTGTGAAGGTATAGTTTCTTGTTAGTGAAAACTAAGAAGCACGGGATATTTATTATTTTTCTCTCCAGAGGAAAATATTCTGGTGAAGATTACATCATTATTAAATGTAGGGTGAGTTACAATAATTTATTTAGCATAAGGATTAGGAAATTGATCTTTTAATTTCTTTTACACATTATTATATAAATATATATTATTTTGTTGGTTGCTATACATTTTTCCAGATTTGTTAGTATTAATATTTATTATAAGATTTTTTTTTCTTATTATACTGATATTTATCATGATTATCATTTATTTAGTTTTTATTTAATAAAACCACACATTAGGTAAGTATTGCACAAAGATAAGAAAGTGATGCAAATAATGTGGTTGATAGAGTTTTCATTGTTGCATTACTGTTGCATTAATTATATTTGTAATCTGGAACATAAATATATAGAGTAAACAGCATACTTAAATCAAATTAATAGAGAAGTCGGATTAATACTGATTAACACACTCCAGTCTTGGTGTATTTTTTTCAAAAAGGTTGTCCTCGATCATTTCTTACGGAAAGCTGATCTTTATGAAAATTTTGTATATTTGTTATTGTGTGTGTATAATGAATATTTCGATATGTGTGTATAAGATTAAGGATTTGAGGAAAGATTTTAAAAATAAAGGAAGGGTTACATCATAAAATTAATAACAATTAATTTGTCTGTATTCATATACACTAATTTCTTCTATAAAGTGCTTCTGATAAATGTTACTTATCTTAGACAATTAAGAAATGTCCACGATATATTTCATCTTTGTTTTCACGCTGTGAATCTAATGCATGAAAATTACTTGCATTTCCCATCCATTGTTTATATCTTGTGGCTGAAAAATAGAATATACATTTTTTAGAAAGTTTATTGCAAGACAAGGCAACAGTTTCGAGTTTCTATTAAGATGAAGATTTCTTATCAATAAATACTTTTTGCATTAAGTGGAGTGTTATGCCATTTCACTAATATGTAGGTGTCGGTCGTGTTGTTGATTTGCCTCTTATTTCTCTTTCGTACTTTCAGTTGCTTGCATGAACGGCTTTCCATTTTTCTGGAAAACGAGTAAAGGGGAATAAATTATCTGCAAGATTTTCACTCTTTCTCTTTCTCTTCCTCTTCCTTCTCCACCTCTTCCTTCTTTTTCTCTTTCTCTTTCTCTTCCTGCTTTCTCATTCTCATTCTCTTCATTCTCCTTACTATTCTACTTCCCTTTCTCTTTCTCTTTCTCATTCTTTCCATTCTTTTTTTTTTCTCATCTCCTCCTCTTTATCTTAATCTTTCTCTCTGTCTTTCTTCTTCTCTTCCTCTTCTTTCTCTTTCTCTCTCTCTCTCTTCCTTCTTCTCTTCCTTTGTCTCCCTTTGATCTTTCTCCTTCTTCTCGTCTTTCTCCATCTCGTCATCCTCCTTCTATTCTTTCTATTTCTTCTCCTTTTCATTCCCTCTCTTTTTATCGCTCTCTTTCTCTTTCTCATTCTCTTTTTCTTTCTCATTCTTAAACTCATTCACTTTTTCTTTCTCATTCTCTTTCTCTTCTATTGTTCATTCTCTTTTTCTCTTTCTCATTCTCATTTTTCTTTTTCATTCTTTCTCATTCTCATATCTCATTCTCTTTTTCTTTCTCATTCTCATTTTCTCTTTTTCATTCTCTTTCTCATTCTCATACTCATTCTCTTTCTCTTCTCATTTTCATTCTCTATTTCTCATTCTCATTTTCATTCTCTTTCTCATTCTCATTTTCATTCTCTTTTTCTCTTTCATATTCTCTTTTCTCTTTCTCATTCTCATTTTCAATCTCTTTCTCTTTCTCATTCTCATACTCATTCTCTTTCTCTTCTCATTTTCATTCTCTTTTTCTTTTTCTCATTCTCTTTTTTCTTTCTCATTCTCATTTTCAATCTTTCTCTTTCTCATTCTCATTCTCATACTCATTCTCTTTTCCTTTCTCATTCTCTTTTCTTTTCTCATTATCATACTCATTCTCTTTCTCTTCTCATTTTCATTCTCTTTTTCTCATTCTCATTTTCATTCTCTTTTTCTCTTTCTTATTCTCTTTTCTCTTTCTCATTCTCATTTTCAATCTCTTTCTCTTTCTCATTCTCATACTCATTCTCTTTTTCTTTCTCATTCTCTTTCTCATTCTCATTCTCATACTCATTCTCTTTCTCTTCTCATTTTCATTCTCTTTTTCTCTTTCTCATTCTCATTTTCAATCTTTCTCTTTCTCATTCTCATTCACACTCATTCTCTTTTCCTTTCTCATTCTCATACTCATTCTCTTTCTCTTCTCATTTCCATTATATTTTCTCTTTCTCATTCCCGTTTTCATTCTCTTTCTCTTTCTCATTCTCATTTTCATTCTCTCTTTTTTTCCTCATTCCCATACTCATTCTCTTTTTCATTCTCATACTCTTTCTCTTTCTTCTCCCTCTCATTCTATTGCTCTTTCTTCTCCCTCTCATTCTATTTCTCTCTCTCCTCCCCCTCCTTTTTCTTCATCTCATTCTCATTCTCTTTCTCTTTCTCTTTCTTCCCTATCTCCTACTTCTCTTTCTCCTTTTTCTCCATCTCC
>NW_028234405.1:41951735-41971735 GCF_977035675.1 Penaeus japonicus
TGCTCCGTCACGCATAGTTATTGTCAGTGCACATTTGCTTTAAGCTTTAAAGTTTATAAAGAAGAGAAAAAAAAACATTTGTTTTTTATCTTTTTACTGCCTCATTTTATGAAAACTCAGTAATATTTCCGAGGACTAGGTTTGATATCTTGAATCTTCTCATGATTTTGAATTGCCAATGATGTATAAGCATCAGGACAAAATTAAGTGTATAAGGAATATTTAGTTCAAGAGTGTTATCAATCCGTGTTTAGTGTAAAAAAAAAACATATGACGATCATTTTTTTATAGAAACCATTGATATATCAATATGCTGATCATTTTATACACAAAAACCATACCACCTAATGCTACTCAACATCAGCCAGACCCATTAAGAACCGTTTTTTTTTTAAACACTACCAACTTCACTCACCAATAACTCAAATCAACCGCCATCAACCTTCTCTTTCAAGCAATAAACCCTACCAACTTCATTTGATAACATCATGCCTTAAATCAATCCCCTTTTTTCCCCACAGAGCAATGAGACGATTTAGTTCTAAGCCGAGCCTCCAGGAGGACATCCCGCGACACCTGTCCTGACACCGGAGCTTCTGATTCTTCTCAATCATTCTCGGGACAGAATACAAAACAGGATTTGGCGCGCGCTTCGATTTTGTTTTTTGTTTTCAATCCCTTATTTTTTTATTCTTTATTCTTTTTTTCATATATTTACTTTTTGGTTTGTTTAATATTTCGTATATTTATTTGTTTATCTATTAGCTTTCTATCTATCTATCTATCCATGTTTATATGTATTTATCCATCTACTTATCTATTTGGCTATTTATTAATTATCTAAATACCTGTTCTTTTATTTTATCTATATATTTGTTAATTAACCTATAAATCTATTTATTCATTCATCGACGTGTTAATCTACTTACCTGTTTTCCATTAATTCATCTGACCATCTATTTATAATATTTATTCATCTAATAATTTATTTATTCATCTATTCACTCGTTTACTCATTCATTCATTCGGTTATTTCGTTCAGTTATTGATCTATTTATTCATTCATTGTTGCACATCAACACGAAATGAAAGAATGGGACCTCAGAAGGGATAAAAGACACAAATAATGACAAAGAAGGATAGAGAGAAATAGACAGACAGACACTCAGAAAAAGGGGGAGACAAACGTAAGTTATATTACCTAAAACAGTTAATAATGTGTTGCATGAGAGATTATAAATACCACATTATATTTTTGAACTATCCTTCGATTTTGTAATTCTCGATGGCGCATTTTTTTAAAAAGTGGTTTTACTGAGTTGATAATGAACAGACGCTCCAGAAAGAGTGCCTGTGTGAAGCGAGGGATGGATGATTGACAGGGGAACGCGTGAGGGAGAGAAAAAGGGTTGAGCCTGATTAATGCAACGGGCAGGTGAGCGAGCGTTTGGCACTTGGGAGGGGCGGGTGGACACGGCGGCTGAAGAAGCAGGGCAAAATGCCATCTCCCCCCCCTCCCTCCCCCACCACCCCAACGCCCCTAGGTAGAGGCAGGCTGGAGGACCATACTTGCCACTGCACCACTTGACGCAGCCTCACCAGGACGCAGGTGTGTTGCCACTTTGATCCTTTGGGTTTTCTTGTCATACGGTGGAAATTCACTTCGAGACGAGTAATACTACAAGTCTTAAATAGAGACAAGTGGAATGTTATACATGCAGCCAATGTGAGTGAAAAAAGTCCCTGTCAGTGACAGTGTTGAGTTCCGTTCAGGTATGATGACCTACTGACGTCATCACGCATTGATCATTGAAGAGTTTCCGGCGATGGAAAATGCCTAGTGACGTATCGCCGGAGGCCAGTCTCTCGAAGACTACAGAACCTCGCTTGAGGAACCTTGGGAGAGACAACACAGACTCGGGCATTCATAATACCCGTAACGTGCCGAGTGTTCGTGTGGGCGATGGCGACTTAAATATAGCCAGGAACGATAGGGCAAGTGACGATCTCCTCAGACGCCATAATTACTTTATGACATGTGTCAAGCTCGCCCCCGAATCTGGTACCCGACAGACTGATGGTGACGCGCCTGACGCCAGGAGTGCTGCCCAAGCCTCGGAGTGTTATGGTGACGCCCCCTCTACCACAGAGACCAGCCGCGGCCTCACAGATCCTCTTGGGGGCCGAGCTGGTGAGGTCTCGGAACCTACTCCTTGTAAGGGCGAAGGAGAGAGTGGCCTTCAGCCACAGGCGAGTGAAGGAAAGTGTGTAGTGCAGTTCCTTGGTAACAAGTGCGTTGGTGATCAGTTAGAAGTATGCAACAGTGACAAAAAGTGCAACGATACATGGACTCATAATGAGCGTCATCGACCCACTTTCATGCCTCTCCACTCTTTGAGTGCCGGTTCGCCCAGCCTTAACACCTCGCCAAGTGATCCATCAACTCCCGAAGAGTTTTTCGACGCCCCCGATGAGCTGTTATCTCCCGGGGAAGGAGTGATTTCAAGCACGAATACCCGAGAAAATTACGAAGATTTCGACGATTTCAAAGACGCTCTCGATACTCAGCCGAAGGACTTTTTAAACAAGGAAAGGTACAGTGTTACACGAGAAAATGTGACCAATTATATCCCTGGTTCTTCAATAATCAGGAAAGGTAGTCCATTTGTACAAGATGACGTGAACATTCAGTGTGAAGGCTGCGACACTAAGACTCTGCCCAAAACCTTTGGTGTTCAAGGTCACACACAGGCATCTACAGGTGCCGAGGTAAGTGGCATCACAGCATCAGACACACGAGAGGAGCTGGAAGTGTGCCATTCCCACGTTAGTCAAAACAGCAATTCGATAGGTACTCCTGCCAAAGAGCTGACGCATTCAAACGATTACTCAAGAAAATTTACGGCAGGTGACACTTCACTTACTACAGACAATTCTAGAATGGTAAACCATGAATCGATCGTATGGAAACCGCTGGTGCAAGACAAATTTCAATGTGCATCTGATGAAAAGGATATATACTCTCAGACGTATAAAACTGACACTTCTAAACCTTTCTCAGATGATTCTACAAGCATGGATGAACGTGACGTCGCTAACAAGAAGTATTCAACTATAAACAGACGAAGTACCAATACAGAAGGCATGGAAAAATCATTTACCAATCGTCCTGGACGGCTACCCAAGGCTGACCCTCCAGAGAGCCAAAGAGAGAAGAGTGAAGCTTTCTTCGGCAATCTCAAGCCTTCGGGATTCAGACTACGAGAAAAGTTTGTTCAGATTCACGAGCGTTCCGAGAGCTCTCTGAATGAGGAAACCCGCAAAATAGTAAAGATGTTGGAAAATGATAAAGCCTGCAGAGTTCCTCGCTACAATGTAGGTTTACAAGACCGTCTACAAAGTCTGATGCAACGCAGTGAATGCAAGCGACCCGCCTATAACAAGAGGCCAAAATTCTGCAGTACGCTCGTCAAAACTATAGTGAGGCGCACCACTGACAGGATCGAATCTCATACAGATCCCTTTGAGGATTTCATCAGACAGCGCAAAGAACCGCCTCAGACGAATCACATGACCCATACTGCCGTTTCTAATGATAATAAAGAAAACGTGGATATTCGCGAAAACTATGGAGACAATCAGCACAAACCTTCCAGCAATGAGAGCCAAGACATTACAGATTCCATTACATCGAATTCAACATTGCAGAATGAAGCTTTTCCGACTATAACCGATGCCACTTTCTTTGGTAGATCCTGGTTTCCTTGCAAACAAATACCACACACAGAAAAGGACAATAGTAAGAGTGAAGTTAAACTACCCGCGACCCAGCGTACAATCGATACCGGCGCAAATGAGGTTGTTAGTCACCAGCCTCTGAGTACAGTGAACCCCGTTAACAGTGACCTTACACCGACGGATCGCTATCATCTCAGAATACAAGGCCTGGAAGTCTCTGGTCAGCCAAGAGCTAAACAACACCAAAGGAGCAAAGGTGATGTACCCATGGATATTTATTCAGAAAAGGGGTTAGTTGAATATCAGTCATCTAACACACCGGAACAAATGACAATCGGTGCGAAGGAAGGCGAAAGTGTTCTCCATTCGACTCTTACTACAGAGTTATCAACTGGATCACAAAAAGGTTTCGTTATCGATGAGATTTTGCAGAGAGATGTCATGTGTGAAATGACAGAGAGAAACGAACGCTCAGATTATGTAAAGAAAAATACTGAGAGTTATATACAGCATGGTGGTTTAAGTGAAACTGGTGAAGATGACGAATGTTCAGAGATTTTGGAAATAGACGAAACACGAAAAAGTGTAGATAGTATCCAACAGTTAACCAAACGTCATACTTACTCAACCAGAGGAAGTGAAAGAATTGAGAGTGATGCAGTTATGAACAACTCTATTGAAGATCTAATATTGCCAAATCAGAAACCAGCAAAAATAGAATCAGCAATGATCAGTGAAACAGCTCAAATAGGAGCAGAATCATCACTCACAGATAGCATAGCTGCAGGTGGCACTGAAAGCATTTATCGTCAAAACCAGCCACCCGCAGACGACGTATTAAACAGCACTATTAACGATTCCAGAACGCCCATACGCACCACGACAATGGACGATCCTCCAACCACCGGTCTTCCAACACATACTACCGCCACCGCCCCTCATCGTCCCTCCTTAACTAACTCCAGTATCTCCACTACTGATATTTCTACGATACCAAGTCCTCCAATTACGACTGCTGTTCAACCCACTATGGCTGATATCGACAATTTCACGAGTCATCGTGCAGCGTATGAGGACTATAGGCGCGGTTCTTCATCACATGAAGCAGGAAACAAGAAAACGAAGTCAAATGTTGGCGGTAAGAAATATCAACATAATGATTCGGACCAGAACATTGATCTGAAGCAGCATATCGCATCCTTAAATAAAGTTTCTTCAAAGTTGATGAACAAAGTCAAAGACCAGCGCCCTGAGCAGCCCGACTACCGGGCCTCACTGTCTACTTCTCTGAAAGTTGCCGTAACTCAAGCCGTGACGTCATCGCCAGCGAGGACTAAACGTCCCGGGCTCAAAAAGATGAAGAATAAAGTCGAACCAAAAGAACGTCCACCGAAGACTAAAAAACAAGAACCTCAAAGCCAAAGTCCCTCCTCTATAGGTTCTTCTGAAACTCACGACGAAAGTTCCTCCTCCATAACTTCTCCTGAACCATACAGCGAAAGTTCCTCCTCCATAACTTCTCCTGAACCATACAGCGAAAGCATCACCTCCATGATTCCACCTGACGATGAAATATCTCAAGAATTCGATAAGATGGCCTCATCTGCTGACTACACGATTGGAAACGAGCTGGACGCGCTCTCTCCAAGTTCTCAGGGGTCGGTAACACTCGATTCTTTATCCTCAGATGAATTGGAGTCGCCATCTACTCCTCCATATTTATTACAGCAATCTCCGACACCAGAAATCCCTGTAACAATTGATGCAAAACCTGCCAGGACTTTGCCTCTTAATTCAACGATTTCTCGTCCAGTAACTACAAAAGCGGGATCAGTTTTACCTACATCTAAGACGGATGGCACCGAGACATCACATTTGGACAAACAAATAACAGTTCCAGAGAACATGGAATCAGAGCTAAGAACCTTGGTCCCCGATGCAGTAAAACCATCTCAAAAAACTCTCCTAGTTTCTGAACCAACACGTCCTACCACCCAAGCCACTTCAAACATTAAAGGGGCTCCAGTAGTGACAGAGAATATTCTGGTTCCATCAGATATCCCCACAACATCAACACCAACTCCTGCCTCTGGCAAAGTTCCTGAGGCCTCTTCAGAGTCACTTGCATGGCAACGCCGCAAGGCGTTCGTCAGTTGCGAAATTGATCCTGTTGTCAAAGAGGATCCCCAGAAGCGTTGGAATGAATCTGCCATCCTTCAGCTCAAAACTAAAAACATGGTTCTAAGGCACTGCAGCAACTCAACTTTCCCTCTTCCTGTAACAAGGGGAAGGAGAGACACGTCGAGAAAGCTCTGGACACAAGCCGTAAAACCGATGGTCACAAAGGAGGAGCCACAGAAACCTGCCTCAGTTCCACCCAAACTGACAGAGCATAAGCGTGATGAGTCTCCTCATGGGAAAAGACGGTCAAGTTTGCTTGGCGAGCGGCGGGACAGCTCTCACAAAGTTCGACGGAAGCAAAGCAATGGGAGCAAACATTTAGAGGACCTAACTGTACATCTGTTCCAAAAGAGCAATGCAGATGAACAGATCAATCCATGCAGCAAGCAAAATAGTTTTGATGAGTTACCACCTATACCTCCATGCAATGAAGAAAACGCCTCACGACATAGCCTTCCACACAGCAGACGTGAAAGTAGAGAAAAGGTCTGTCGTTCTAGACAGGGAAGTGTAGCAGAACTTAACAAAGCCAGCAGAAGATCTAGCAGGGAGGGATGTCGTTCATCCCACTTGAACAGTCGGCGCGGCAGTGCAGACAGAAACCTTGCTGGAAGCCGACGAGCTACAAAAGCGAGCTTTTCCGAAAACCTTCTTAGGAAATGTCTTGAAGTCGCCATAGATAGATGTGAGCAAGAAGATATGGAGGTAAATGACGATGTGCCATTAGATAAAATGCAAATGAAGCACCATGAAAGCCTTGATAAATCCCTCAGCCGTGCCGTCGCGCGAAATAACGTTGATAAAGTCAGGGAGCTCCTCAATCTTGGAGCTAATCCAAACATCAGCGCAGGTCACGTCCCTGCACTCCTGCGCGCGGCCAGAGATGGAGCACTCTATGTCGTGCAGGCGTTACTCGGGGCTGGGGCCGACGTGGACGCCCGCACTGACCAGGGAAATAGCGCCTTGCATGAAGCATCTCGGGTTGGCCATAACGAAGTGGTCATCTGCCTTGTTTACAGCAACGCTTATGTCGATGCTATCAACCGAAACGGCGTTACTCCACTCCAGACAGCCCTTTCCTACGGCCAGGTGGAAGTGGTTCAGACACTCATAAGATTCAATGCTGATGTTCACCTGAAGAACAAAGTGGGTGAATCTGCTCTGACAATAGCTGAGCATCTGGGTTATGTTGGACTTTCGGGAAGTAATACAGAGGTAAGGAGGTACTCTGGGCCAGGTACCTGCGCACCAGTGGCTCAGATGGAAGTCCCTGTCTCGGTGCAGTTGATACTTGGATTGGAGGAGGGATGCCCCCTCACTGTAGAAAATTGTCTGTCTCAAGGTGCCAGCTGCAACACTCTAGTCCCTCTTGCTCTTCACTGGCCTGCATATGCGACTGTGCTTCACCGTGCGGCCCACCATGGAGACGACCTTATAGCACGTCTCTTACTTCAGTCAGGCGCCAATGTCAACGCTAGAGATGTGGTAGGTAACACACCCCTGCACGCGGCTGCTCAGGCAGGCCATAACCGGGTGGTGAAGCTTCTGCTGGCGAACGGCGCTCAGCTGGAGGCAACGTCTCGCTCCGGCATGACGCCTCTCCACAGGGCCGCGTCCAAGGGCAAGGAGCTCACCTGCAACCTACTGTTGCGTCGAGGAGCGAACACCCGAGCCGAAGACAGCGAGGGCCGAACCCCGGCTGACTGGGCCACAAAACGCGGATTCAAGTCTGTCGCCCGGAAGCTAGGCCATCGCCGGAGGAGCAGCTCAGGACTCATAGCGGAGCAGCAACACAAAGCCTACATCAAGTACCTGGACGAATTATACCAAGCCTCGCATTTGGAGTCCTCGCGAGCCTCTCCCTCACCCGAACCTGCTCCCGCCTGACTCCACCGTCACCCATCACGCACCTTCTTTACTGTACACTTCTTTTAATAAAAACGAAAATACAGAGGGTGTTATTCGGCTTTATAATTTCACTGTTTAACTATCCAACCTGGAGAGATGGATAGCTGATGCTCCATTTAAAATGGTTAAAGCTTCTTTTCTTTTTAGGATATATATTGATTATTGAGGATTATCTGCCGCATCAACAGCTGTCATTAACGGCATTTTAGGATACATAATGAACGCATGGAACAGGAAAGCATCAGCACTCCAATATACAATATACATTTGCATAGTAAAATATCACATCTATATTGAACATATAAACTATCGCATGTACATTGGGAGTTTCTTAACATCCTGAGACTCCGATACAAGTCTGGATATTTCCACGGTTGCCACATTTCCCGCACCATGAAATAATTATACTAATTAGTGCTACATGTATTGCTGACCCTGTATTCACCGTTAGTGCAATATCTGTAGACTGTCTGGTAAAGGACCAATTAGATAAATTACATTACACAGAAGCAAAATTTTCATCATCAACTTGCATGCATGGTATGATTAAAGAAGCATGATTTTAATTAATGTCATTCTGTTAGCCATAAAAGAAGCATATATACATTTGGAATAACATTCAGAGCTAGCAATTATGAAAAAATAAAGGTTTCATGATAAATGCCACTTGAAAACTATACTTTACAAACGCATAAAGCGAAATCTAGCATAAATTACTAAACATAATTGAACAGACTCACTCTGCACTCTTATCAAAAGTTGTGCATGATATAAGTCAAGTAGCACAGTCGATCAGTCTCATTTTAATTGCCATAAACTAATCATATTGTTATGTGGCATGGTATGGCAGAGTTAGCTATTATAAAAAGAACTAAAGAAAATACTATTGTCAGGCTCGTTCAAGCTTCTCTTTTTTCTCTTTGCGTTTCCACATTTTACGAATCAAATCAGAGGTAATATAGAGTAAAAAGAGTCCCAGGATTAGTAATGATTTCTCGGGAAAATACATTACTATTTACGCCCCAAATCCCGGGATTCCGGGAAGGAAACCCTGATATACACACAAAACATATATTGTTAAAAATTGTCTTCAGTATATAAACACTCTCATGCTTAACATCAACTTTCATCATATACCATTTTATTGTCGTTTGGAATTAATTCTTTTAACGTGATATTTTCGTATGTTGTCAAACGGCAATGTGTTTTTTCTTCTTCATGTATTACCAATGCATACCAACCTTGGATATTATCAGTGAATACACAGCACTTCGCATAGTTGTTTTAAATCTTCACCATGACTTTCATCAGTTCATATACAGTAAGTCGGTCTCACACACTAATTAGTATTTTTTGGGTTTAGACTTCTTAATGAATTGTTTATAGGATTCAGTCTGAATATTTCAGGTTTGTAACAATTGATTTACAATAATTGAGAAAAGAGTTAATGGTGAATTAATGCAATGTATACATATGAGGGAGACATGCGAGGTCAAGAGCAAGAGATTACACTGGGGAATTAATTGACTTACGTCATAATTAAATATGAAAAACGAGATCTATGGAAAATAAAGATGACTATGACAAAACTATCAGTAACGCAGTACCATGAAAGTCGCATGTTAATTGTCAAGTCATATTTCCCCTTACTACTCAAAACCATCGATGGAAAGTATAAGGCCATGACATCTTAAAATGTGGTACAAGGTCTGAGTCTGGTCTAGTGGAGATGATGTTTTACTTATATATTTTGGGATAATGATATATATATATATATATATATATATATATATATATATATATATATATATATATATATATTATATATATATATATATATTATATATATATATCTATATAATATATTATATATCTATATATCTATATATCTATATATCTATATATCTATATTTCTATATATCTATATATCTATATATCTATATATCTATATATTTATATATCTATATATATATATATCTATATATTTATATATTTTTATATCTATATATCTATATATTATATATCTATATATATATATATATAATTATATATCTATATATCTATATATATATATTATATATATATCTATATATCTATCTATCTATCTATCTATCTATCTATCTATCTATCTATCTATATATATATATATATATATATATATATATATATACACACACACATATACATATACATATACATGTCGACCTGCTTTTTACATAAGAGAATTGACAAGTAAAACATTAAGAGAGAAACGACGCTTTTAGATTTACATGGCCGGTCCCATGCAAAGGTTCTCTGCTCAGCATAGCCGATGTAAGAATCGCCCGTTTCATGTATCTCACACACATACCTTCGACTAGTTTTGGCAAATATTTCCCAAGTGGATAATTTCAGTCAACGCAATGGAAAGTTTATATGTATTTAGTTATTCTTATGATGAAGACAAATACCCTACCGGTTAATTAGGAAGAGTCCATATCTAAGGACTTTTCGAACCTGATATCCGTGATAAATTTGGGAAAATATACGACTAAGTTTTGAATCACCACCATTCCGTTTCAATATTTTCTCATATAACGGTTGCATATTATGACTAAAAGACTAAACTTTATAGTACCTCAACAACTATAAATAATTATAAATCCAAAACATGATCCTAATTTCCAACCATCCACATTCTCATGTGCGGAGAACAATGTATTTTTCCTCTTTCTACTAAATATAATATTGGGAAGTGGGGTATAACAACTTTGGAATGTTTACGTGACCAATTAGGGAAAATTAGGGCCAGATTTGTGGTATGTACGCACGCGTTTGGGAGTACATGTTGGCATGTGTACGAGCACGCGCGTTTGCATGTGTTTGCGTGTATTTGGATGTGCGCGCGCGTGTGTGTGTGTGGGGTTGCCGTGTTTGCGTGTGCGGTTGAAATGTATGCCTATGTGGTTGTGTTTGTATATTTGAGAAATGGACATAGAGGTGATCACAGACTTTTAGTTGAATTTTAAGTTAAGTAACTTGTAACATCTTTTGAAATATCACACAAAAATCAAGAAATTGTCTGAATATAACGGGTAATGTACCACGGTTTGTACAGAAAAACAATTTCCATACTATAACTAAGTATTAAACTGAGAGTCCTTACTTGAATAACATCCATGAACATTTGTAGATCCTCACATTTCATTTAATCTCCTAGGAATTCTGAGGGTCTGAAGATACATCTATTATGGAGGTAAATGAGAACAAACTACAGTCTTCATACTTTCATTGATGAAAACTTCCATTAACATTTACAATATTTTATTACAAAAAAATAAGAATGATAATATTAATGACAATGACAATAATAATAGTAATAATAATAATGATGACAGTAATAATAATTATAATAATAATAATAATTGAAGAACAAAAATAAAAATGTTTTGTTTGGCGAGATGATTAAACAGAAGACACTGCTCAGTGCATCAGGAAAGAAAGTATAGTACAGAAACATTCAACTGGGAATGGCAAAATGAAGAGCAAGAAAAATTGTTCCTGCTGCTGCCAAGCTCACCTCCATGTTAGCACCATGGTCAACAAGTGGGAGATGCCACAAGCGCCCACTAATGAAAGAACTAGAGAATGCCGTTGCAAAAAGAGAACTTGGACTGAGGGATGATATTTTTTTTAAAACCTTTTGGCCACATTCACTTGTTTACGCATGGCACATGAACATAGCTGGATGGTGCTGATGTGAGCAATAACAAATAGTGATGTATCATTCACACATACACAAACATACAACCACTCGCACACAGATGCACACACATCTAGCCAATGCATGTGCAAAACAAAACCCCAAGTTTCAACATTTTGGTCATGCAAGTAAATGAATGGCAGCAGCAGATCTGGCTGGACACAGACTTGTTACTGTAAAAGCCCTGGCTATAACCACTAACTGGGGTCTCTCTAACAGTTTGTGACACCAGGTTTCTGGCTTGACTTTGAGAACATTAAACATCAAAACAATGATTTATTAGTGTATCATGTGACTCAGGTACAGAGATTTAATAGTGAATCCCATTTCAAGACGGCATAACAATATAGATAAAAATGTACAAGTATCCTCACCTAATTTATAATCTGAACTAACTGATATTTTGATGCACAGAGTATATGCTCCTCAAGTAACATAATCGATTATTAAAAAATCATTATTCATTGGCCAGTGTCTGCATCATACATGTTAAACTGGTAAAAAATAATATGCTACCCATCTATGATTCTACAAATAATGATAGAAAATAGAATTAGTCTTCACGTAGATTTCAAGTTTTCTATTAAAAAAACAAGATTTATATATTTGGTATCACAACTTTCTCCTTTTATGAATTTTCACAGGTTTTCTAAAAGGTCCATATATATATATCTACATATGAAACCCATTTACATCTGGCTGGACCTTGTGTGGGCACTCGGCACCACTGCCTTCAGCTGCCTCTCCTAAGCATGTGTACTGGAGGAAACTTGTCTTTAACTTGCTTTTAGCAGAAGAATTTCTTTCCACTACAGTCTACATGTACAGAAGTTATGGTATTTATACACTGTGTACAAAATTTACAAAATTGTGCTGACAGATCCACCATCATGCTAAACTAGTCATATAGAGCAAAATTTAGCAAGTTGAGATTACTCATTAAAATTACCATCTAGGCAGTAAAACACTGCATCCGGACATTATCTACATAAGCTCTGAAACTTAAAATTTGAAATGTGCTAATTAAAAAATAAATAGTAAAAATGATACCACAGAGTTTGACTTCCATACAATGATATCAATGACCTAAATGCAAATTTCTAACATAAGGAATGAGAAACTACAAGGCAGGTCTCTGACAAGCAAGGATTTCAACTTCCACCTAGTCACTGGCACAATACAAAATAAATAACGCTCATTCTTACTCAACTACCCATCATTGTAAGCAATTTAATGAAAGAATATTTAATAATTGCACTGCTTAATGTGCCCAAGTTTTTGGACTCCTTCTTGTATGACATTTAATCGCACTCAAAACCACTCAACTTTAGTGAACAGCGAGTTTTACACACCATAATGTGGATAGCATTGAACACTTGTGTTGGCCCTCAGACCAGTCTCCTCACAATCAAGTCAAAAGAACAGCCATTTATTTTCTTCAGGACTGTTGGTTCCACTTAACTTGTGAGTTAAAAGGTTCAATAGGTATTTAAAAAGTCCACGGATGAATCTGGCAGTTTAAATGCCCTGATGATCAGGAAGGCGGATGTCATAGAGGATCTGAGCCACTGTTCGTGATGACTCCATTGTACTAAGGGCGACATTTGCTAGCTCAGACTCAAAGCCTCGCAACAACCTGAAGGAGAGATGTCACAGTTAAGATATGTTAAACAATAAATGTCTAGTTTTACTATATTTTTAAGAGACAATATGCAACTTATTATTTGTTAAAGATAAAATGGAGCTTATCATACATTACATTAATCTGATAATTCACACACATATATATTCTGTACTTACTTTTTCCCGGTATTAGAGTATATGACTAGGTTTCTCAGGATCAGAGCTGAGGTTAATCGAATACTTTTTGTTACAGGCCCTTCTTTTTCCTGGAAAGAAAAGTGAGATTCAATCAAATCCAAAATTAATTGAAAAAAGACTACACTATCCACTGAAAGGCAACAGTTACCAACAGATCATTCAAAACGTAGACAAAAGAAAATCATAAAAGAGATAATTTTCCTATAATCCAGACATCATAACTGAGAGCTCTCCCTTGTGCCTGACACGAGGACCCCACAAAAAAGACAGAGCAAACTTACCACCGCATCTCTCTGGTTGATAACTTCGAGAGCGTGTCTTTTGATGGCATGGAAGGCAGCATTAGGTGCATATCCCGGGTGGGGTGGAGGTGCTTGGGGGATGGGTATCTCCGTCTTCCCTGTAGCAGCTAATTGTGACCGTCTAACTGCCAAGATCTGTAATAACTGGAAAATGCGAAGGGTTGAAGGACTTGAAATAAGATCAGATCCACAAAGGGAGAAATCAAATGCACAGAGGAAAAAGTCAAGTGCCATACATCATTGCAAAAAAATCTGAATGCCTTTGCTATATCCCAAACGTATCAACATCAACAAATAGGACATCAAACTTATCTTAATTGGCTTTCATCACCATTAAACTAGCATACAAGCATGACAAAAAAAATTGCCATCAAGCTATTAAAGATTTTGTCCAATGATATCCCCAAATAGGCTATACTTACAGGATACTGGCATTTCTAATTCTTTTAGATTTTTTTTTTAATATAAGGAGTAAGGAGAGAAGTCTTGGCGAGAGATTTACATGCCATTTACATTATATTCATTGCCTAAATCATCACATTACATACGGCTTTAGACAACCTTTCCATAATCATCTAGTGTTTCCCAATCCATTTCATCGACAATAATGTAACCACAAAATATAAGGCTTGTGTGTAAGAAAACCAATTTAGTTTTACAAGAAGTAGCCAGAATGTCAATGATGTGAAAGAAATATAAAAACAAAAAAGTAGCTTGTGTGGTGTGGACACTTGTCACTGTTACCCGAAAAGTAGTTCTTTTAAAGCCATGCCCCTTGATACAACCAGATGTCTAATTCTGATTATTGTACCTTCTGGAGTTAACCAAAACCTGTCAGAGAAAACCGATCCAAAAACGGAAACTTGAGTGAGAATTCTCCATTTTTTTCAGCATAAACCCTTCTTTGAAATATATGTTTATCTTATCCCTTTAGCAAGGCGAGGATGAAGAAAGGCACTTTAAATTATCAAACATTATTAAAATAGTACAGAGCAACATCTAGGTGTATTCCATGGCAATTTAATATCAAAGGTGCCTAGAAGCAAACATACAGTAGTAATTCTACTAAAATATTGTGTTCTATGAATTAGGATGAGCAAGCATCATCATAAACAAAATGGGAAAAAATAATATTGTAGGATAATGGTCACTTTTGAAGAGCCAGTGCAAAAAATAAATATAGGGCCTTAAATGATAAATCTGGTATCACTGGCACATCACATTATTATGATAGAGTTATAATATAACAGTAATGAGAAAAAATAAAACAAAATAATAATGATAAATAAGCCAACTATTGTTCATTCAAAAAAAAAATATATATATATATATATTAGTGCAATCCACATTTTATCAAAAACAAAATAGTAAAAAGTATTGTCAACCACTGTCACTAAGCTTTTCATACGCAACATTCCCAAGGTACTAATTTCACATAAACATGACATTCTGAAGACAGGCCATCTCAACAATATTATTACTATCCCTATCTGACAAAAACATCCAATTAATCCTTCAGATAATCATCTTATATCAATAAAAAAACAAGCAGCCATCTAATCACCTGCAAAAATGCGTAAAGGGGACCATCCCAATCTCGCTTTCATTTCTAATACAGTATATAATCCTAACAGTATTTTCAATATTCAAAGAAACCTTGTTTTATCAATAATCCTCTTACCTATAAAACTACCCAACTTATACCCATAAAACATCCTGCATACAACTGGTCCAGCAAAGGTCTTTCTCAAAAGCTCAAAACCACAAAGTATCCTCCTACAGGAAAAACAGATAACGACCACCTAACATCCACATTGTTCATATACCAGTAATTGTGACACAATACCAAAAGCAAAAAAAAAAGATTCAATACTATTCATCTACTGAAAAATCCAGTACAACAAATGTTGGCAAGTGAACAGATAATGATGAAAGAAATAATAAGGCAAATTAAACCTCAAAGAACACACAAAATAAGATGGTAGAAATCAGAGAAATCAAAATGTACTGTCAAGTGTCAATGCCAAGGGGATTAATTCTTTCCTCAAACCCTTAACCCTCAAAAGGCAAATTGGAGCAACTGTCCTCCTTAACCCGATACCACCAGGCGCCGTCCACAGATGGCGATTTTTGTAATATGCATAGCGCCGGGTGCCGGCATGCGCCGTCAATCGTATAATTGATTTAGGCCTATGCGTTCGAGAGCCCCGGCATTGCAGCCATGCAAAGACAGAACAGTGCCGGCGGGAATAAGCAAAATGGGTTTCAACTCGCTTCCAAAACCTAGATGGCACCACTTTCTTCTAGCACCAGCAGGAAAGAGAGCCTTGAATGGCACCCATCTACGGTCTCTAGCAAGCACTATCTCTATAGAGGGATGGCACATCGCAAGTTGCTGACCTCTTGCTCTAAAGTACCACTCTAGAAGATAAATATAAATTCATACTTGCATGAATATAAACAAAGATGAAAAAATCTGTAGCTCATTGAGTATTATGTACTAAGCAAATAAGCATGAATAACAATCAAAGATTATTCCATTAAGCCACAAAGTACAAAGATAGAATAGGTATAACAAATTGGATAATTTAATGTCATTTTATAGTAGCAGTAATAATTTTGTATTCTCTTTTACAAACTGTTTAACCTCTTTGAGCACAAGGACACGTATACTGCGTCCTCACAACGCTCGTGACATATCTGAGGACGCGCATAATGCATCATGACAAAGTTATGTTAGCATTAGTGTGTTTTCCTTCCGGATACTGTACGACGTCTTTCAGAATGTATGTCATATATGATACTTTGGCTTACTTGACTATTATTATTATTATTACATAGGAGTGATTCACCTATATCAGGGAAAGTATGGATGTGCCCTACTAACAATAATTCTATTATTTCTTTATGGAACATTATGTAAAAATATAAAACTTATTATGATTAGTCTACCATACTACTTCAACGGTTTTCGTTTGTCCTCCGAGTCACTGAGTTCTCTCACCAAGGTCACTCTTCTCACCCTCCTCCCAACCCATGTAAATAACTTGTCACATGCACAGAGGAAGAGGTTGATTATGTATACATTTGATATATAGTACATGATGATTATCTTCAGGTTTTGGCTAAAACTTGTTGATTCAGCGTGGGGTGTGTTTTCTACAAGTCGAAGTGAAAGGGTTAACAGTTACCACAAAATTATAAATTCTCTAAGATTTTCTCGAATAACTGCCAGTGTATTATGTCTATTAAATCAGAATTAATATTTTTTTTTTTTACAACTTCAGGAGGAATGGGACTTCATACCAAATCAATCTGTGCCAAGCTAGATGAAGTGCTATTCGAGAAAAAGGAGCTCTGTAGTTTCAAATGAAAA
Source organism: Penaeus japonicus (assembly GCF_977035675.1). NCBI lineage: Eukaryota > Metazoa > Arthropoda > Malacostraca > Decapoda > Penaeidae > Penaeus > Penaeus japonicus. Next base: position 41,968,804 of record NW_028234405.1, read on the forward strand.
AAACACTATTTGCATAATTTACTATGATTCTTATTAATCTCATCACTGGTCAAATAACTAAGTCCCCCTTAACCACCAAAATCAATCAATCAATATTACAAAATGGACAACTAATACCATATAAGCTTCTTTCAAATAAATGTATCACCTTCAAGATTCCTTTGATGCTTTAGTATTGTGTTTGACTGAATAAAAGTCCCTATAACTTGTTACGACCAGATATAGCTGACTGCAGCAATATGGTATTAGTGAAGACAAGTTTCATGATGTATGAAGTGTATTGTCAAAGGGTATCAACAACATATGCATGTGCATCATATAAACAGATCAAAATGCACTAACCTCTTGAATTAATGATATAAACTTTTGAATAACTCCCATCCTATAGTGAGAGAGTTTAGAAGACTGCGACAACAAAATATACCAACAGACACCAACTCAAACCTAAACAATCAAAACTTTCCACAATAGGACACAAGCCTATATCTATCCAATACCATCCATGACTATTGTTTTTATAACCTTGTAACGTGAGATATAACAATAAAAATAGACCATGAAGCAAATGAAGAGACTGGGTGTAAATGATAAAGGGATGAGGAAACAGAATGAATGAAGAAAGGGGTACAAGAACAGTTAATTGCTATAAAAATATAATTTTCCTAGCAAATATTTCTGATCCACCCCACATTAAGAATGCACTTTTTAAACTGGAAAAATTAAGAAAAAAACTTTACTCATTGTCTTTTTAGTAAAGGTTATATTCCCATGACTGTTTCTTCTGATTTCAGAGATGTTAGAAACCACATAATATAGCCAAATTGTTTAATAGGACGGGTAAAAAAAAGCATAAATAAAATTAATGACAGGATATGGTATACAGGTGGTAGACATGGTAAGTGAGGCAATCAACAATAACTTTCTATCATGTCTATGCAAAGATTTATTTTTGCTTGTAGATTCTTCTGACATTTAATGTCTCAAACTTTTGACATTCCCACATCAACAAGTATCAGTAATATGTATGACATAAATTAGACTGGGTTATGACTCGCCATGAAAAAAGAAGAGGAAAAGCTTGTGCATTCTAAACCCAAAGTGAACCATCTCAAACATTTATGTCAATATATCATTATTCCTTTCTTCACTAAACTATTCAAGTACAGTATGCAACTAAGAAGGAAACTGAGCAATTCTTAACATAAATGAAAACTATGAACAGCCCACACTTTATTTTCCAATTTACTAAATGGATTAAAAAAAAACTGTACTAATCAATAGTAGCATTTAGCTTACCTGCTCATTACAGTGTCTGTCGTGAAGATGCGTCATGGCACTAAATCTCCTTCTTGTCATGGTATCACATCCAGACCATCCACACTGTATTTCGGGGATGTGAGGAGGGCAGTGCACTTTACATGCATGATGATATACTTGGCCTGCACTGCTGAACACTTGGTTACACCCCCGCCATTCACATATGTACTGTAAGCCACTAGGATTTCCTGGGCGCCTTGCAACACCTGAGGAGAGCACCTGCGGGGCAGGAACATGGGGTGTCTGAGGCCCCTGACTCACAGAGGTCTGAGACACTGGGACAGCTGTAGGACCTGCCGGGGCAGGTGCTATGGCAGCAGGTAAGGAAGCTGGTGTCTGAACACTGTACACTGCTGTAGTTGAACTACTACTGATGTTATTACTATTACTGTTACTATTATTACTCTGAAACTGGACAGGGGGAGGAGTTGGAGTGGCACGTGTGTCTGTTATTGGTGTGGCTGCCCTGACTGTTCTCATAGCACTGGTTACAGTAGCAACAGGTACTGTAGTTCCTGATGAAACTACCTGTACAACTTGTTGACCAGCCACTTGTCTCGGTAGCACCAGCTGTTGGCTCTGGCCCCCTTGGTGCTGGTTACCAGAGATAACCATCTTTGGGTTGGGTAAAATTATAAGTGTCTTTGCTGTGGAACCCTGTTGTTGAGGTGCCAGCAGGACTGTGCCTCCAACATTGCCAGGCACCACCACTTGCCCACTTCCTCCTTGTTGACCACTTACTACAACAGGCTGACCTTGATTTCCGGCAACAATCATAGTCTGTCCTTGCGCACTAGACACTACAACTTGCTGTTGTCCTTGTGTTCCTGGAACCACTACAGTTTGATTCTGATTCCCACTCACAACAAATTGGCCTTGCGCATTACTTCCTTGCACAAACACTTGTCCCTGGCAATGTGGTACACCCTGCATTATCACTTGTCCCTGAATATTATTACCTCCTTGCACCATCACTTGGTGTTGTCCACCACTACCTTGTGAAAGAATAACTTGCCCACCCAGCACCTGCCCAAGCTGACCCTGATGAAGGATCACTTTCTGTGGTGGTCCCGACTGTCCCTGTTGGATGACTTGTTGAATAACTTGCCCTGCAGCTGCGCCTTGTGTTAGGATCTGCCCACCTTGCTGCACAATGACCCCAGTCTGGGTGTTAGGCCGCTGGAGGATCACCTGGCCTTGAGGTGTCACCATCGTCTGAGTTGTGCCCACTTGTTGCCCAGCAAGCACAGCCTGACTTACAACCATCTGTTGTGGTTGGCCAGCATTCACTGGAGCCTGCTGTCCTTGACTCAAGACCACCTGGTGACCCTGAGATATAACTTCACCACTCTCACTTCCATTTTGACTGACATATAAGGTTATTCGACTATCCATGCCAGGAGCTCCTCTTGGATCTTCAATAGCAATTCTCTTTGCTGGAGCATTATCAGGAGTTGCAGGTCTCTTAATGCCACCCTGCGTGGATTCATTACTAGACTGTCCATTCGTGGCCACTGGTCCATTAACCTTCACTTGCTGTCCATGATTAACAAACTCTAGACCCTTGTCACTGATTCTTAATTCTCTATCAACCACACCATTCAGTATGTCTCCC
>NW_028234405.1:41976735-41979235 GCF_977035675.1 Penaeus japonicus
GTGACCTGCTGCACAGTAGCTGTAGCAGGAGTGGCAACAGCTATGGCTGTTGCTGGGACAACAGTGCCTGCTTGCACTGTGATTGTGGGAGTTGGCAGGCTTGGTGTCACAGCTGGTGTAGGTGGTGGGTTTGCAGGTTCTGGTTCACTCACAACACCAGTAACAGTTTCCACAACCTTAGAATATGGAAAGATATTTATTTGAAAAGTCTTCCCTTTAGGCTAACCTACAAATCCAATTATTAAAACACAGTAAGGTTATATTGTAATTATGTAGAGTATAACTAAAAACAAGAGTATACAAGCACTGACCTTCATTCCAATACAGGCTTCTGGTCCATAACTTTGGGCTTCAACCGTCAACAAAGATATAAGTGTATGTATAGACCCTTTTGCACGGACAATGGCATTGCAAGCAGGTGTTCCCAGAGATGACAGAGAGTATAGACATTCTAAGGTATAAATCAGCAGCATGATGTCATGGATGGTAAGATATCTACATATTTGTCCATACACCTGCAAAAAGAAAATCATTAATTAGAATCAATATCAAATTTTTAAAAATTGTAAGGAATAACAAAAAACTGGTACTCACAAAAATGCATGCACAAGTTTCACTTTGTACATCAGTATATGAATAAAAATGTCAACCGAAGACTTACAGCAGGATCAATATTGTTATTGAGAATTTCTTCATTAGGATCATTCATGGCTAATTTGTTGAGGACCTCCAGAGACCTGAGAACAAATGCTCTATCTGGAGAGGACACACCATTGCAGACATGAGTTATCAATGATGCTGTGCAAGAGTCGGTTTTTGGATCCCGCAAAGAAACTTCTGGCGCAATGTTACCCAAAGTATCCAGAGCATTCACCGCAAGTCCACCCCATTGTGAACACATACACAAAACTAAGAACCTGAAAATAGCAAATAAAAAAATTATTTAGTATAATGCTTGCCAATCACAAACCACAAACAAATTCAAAAAGCAAGGAACGACAGTGCCTCATATCACATCTAAAAACTGAATACTATGGACATGAACAAATGTATGAAGAACCATTAGATAGCGTACCTGAGGCATGTCTGAGACCTGGCAAGGGGGGAGACATTGTGCTCCTCGAAGGATAGGTTACGGATGATGTGCAGGATCTGGCTGATCCGCGTCCCCTCTCCATCTTGCTGTCCAAGATCTCTTCCCAGATGAAATAGCTCGACATCTTCCTTTCCCAATTTTAAGTCACTACCTTCAATCTCTAAAACCTGAAAAGCAAATGGATCGTTAATACAAGTCAGACTCAAGAAAGGTCAAAGCAGAATTAAGCAAGATCCTGACTGTTGATAATTTGTCATAGTAGACCTTAACCTCCCTAGATCATGTAACTGTAATAGTCACAAATCTTTATATCTTGAATACTTAGATCTAACACAAAGCTTCACTATAATTAAGACAGTAAGTGATTGAAACATCAAAGAAATGATGGACATCAACCTTGGATAATCCTTTCCTTTTGATATTTTCACTCTTTCCAAAATGCAATGTCAAGTAAATAACTTCTTTACAAACATAGGCTTTTTATAAGGTATTACTTTTTCTCTATGTAGCTCTTAATTCAACCTTCTAAAGACCAACCAGGTCAAACCCATTCCTGCCTCGTTTTTTTGCTTCTGTTTTTTTAATATAAATTATCAAACTGTGACAATCTTTCACTTTTTTTCCCTTTTCAGTTTAACATATTATAAATGAGGTCAAGTTAGTTTATGACATTTAATCAGATCAATGATTTTGCCTGTTTATACTCACTTTGGCAAGACTTGGAACTGGACCCATTTTCCTGAATAGTAAGAACTAAATGCATACATCAAGTCCAATAAGCTTAAATAAAGACAAGGACCTTTGACTATTATCAATTCTATAAGCTATTCTCAGATACAAAGAGATTTGGTCTCAACTGCAGATCAAACAAATGAGTATGTGGATATTTTCAGACTGACATTTCCTAAAACAAATAATCCTCTTTTCTTATAAATAAGAAAGTCCTAGTTACTAATGTCAATAACACAAAATAAGAGTACAATTCCATTATCCTGTTCTTATTTAATCTATCTAACCATCATCATGTCAAAGGTTCAAATCTATTATGAACAGACATGCAATTCTTTCCAATCAATCAAAAAATGTCATTCTTCTAAATATGATGTGAACTGACTTTCCAGTTCAAATATGTCTGACTGAAGTTAATTCAGCACAAACTAAAATATTTGGTATCATGCTGTTAGTCATATGGTATTCTCCTTCAAAATAAATAAGTTATTATAAACAAATAAATAAAAAGATATACATTTATAACAATAGCAAGCCTTTAGAAAAACAAAAAGACTAATGGAATAGAACCTATTATAGAATTGTTCATCCCTGACCATACTATGTAATGTTAGACAGAGATTCTTTCATCATAGTATCATATTAATAAATGTACATAAAAAATGTAAGTATTAA
>NW_028234405.1:41986735-41994235 GCF_977035675.1 Penaeus japonicus
ACCTCTCGCTTGGTCACCACTCCCGCCCAAACCTTTTCATTACTCCGACATAAAATGACTAAAGAAATACTTCAGCTTAATTTTCATTAATATGCCTCAGTATGGTGGGCCAGATTTCTGCAACAAAACATCCTTAGGAAAGCCACTTCTAGACACCTGTACAACATACAAAACGCCGGTAGGAATTTCAAATAAACCTGAAGTTCTTGATATCAGGCTCGTTTCAAGTGGTGGTGGTGTCGTTGAGACTGCGAGAGAATGATTAAAATGTTTAGACTAAGCTATTCTTAGTCATAATACCTCAATCGTTGTCAAAGAATAACTAAAATAAAATAGCAGAACGACATAACGTGTCCACTTCACGGGAAAGACACACCGCATACAAAGGTCTTTCTCTCCATCTTATAATTCATACGATAAGTGTCTGAGAGAAGTAAACGGAAGGTAAGGTTAGTGGTGTGGATGGCACGTGAGGCAGCAACAGTTGCTTCGACACCCCCCTACTCCTACCCCCAACCCACCACCCACCACCTGGCCACACGAGCGTACATTTGTGTCTCGACCTGCGAAATAACGCTATGTTCTTCAGGCTTCCATTCCACGATGCTCGATGCTAGTCAACTGCTAGCTTTTAGTTTAAGCCATGACAATATTTAAGTTCTCGTCTCGTGTCATGTCTAGTGGCCTAGTCTGGCAAAAGGTAAAGGAAAGGGTGAAAAAAATGCTAAGAGACAGTGACAGGCTCCATGTGCGGATGAAGATGCCGCAGGTAACACTAAAGCCCTAAGGACGGGCATAATTATCAACAACTGCAGGGAACAGAGCGGCTCCTGTTGGTATGTTAAGTGACAACTGTCTGGAAGGTCACTCCAGCGTAAAGAGACTCAACATTAGTTTTTAGCATTAGTTGTCTGATGTTTAGAGAAACGGGCATGTTAAGGCAATACATTTAAACTCAAATCTCTAATGCTTGTTTTGTAAACACCGAAATAAAAAGGAATAATGGTCTCCAAGCAATCCTTCCTCCCCCCCTCTCTCTCTCTCTCTCTCTCTCACGTGCGCCCATCACATGGCAAGGAAATATGCCGACGGATGCTACAATATCGCTGATCCCGAGTACGGCACACGTCGCGCGGGCCTCGCCATGAGCAGACACGTTGCCGGGCCGCCCCTCCCCGGCAAAAACGTTGTTGAGCGCGCTGGTATGGCGAGATCGACTAAGTATCCCGAAACGTAAGGCCCACCACGTGGCCTACCATCGATCTGCCTATCCGCCGATCCTGGGTTCTTTCCCAGTGGCCGCCGCCTCCCCGCCGCAGATGGCATATCTGATAAAACATGACTGTATCTTCGGAGATATAGGTAACCGTCGTTTTATCCCTGGCCCAGATAAGTTAAGAAAAACCCAAAATTAAGGTTCTTTATCGCTGATACGGATTTCCACGAAGGTTGCATGAAGGGAATTGGTGGTTGCCCACACCAAGTTAGTTCTCCTGGCGCCCTATGGAGGAGGAGGTTCCCTTAGAGGAAACCTCAGCCCCCAGCCCTTCCTGCTGCACCAATTTGGCAACCCGACCCTAACCCCTTCCGCCTTGGTAGACCCACTAAGCTTCCCTCGTTCCGAGCAAGCAAGCGCCGAGTTCGGCCTGAACCCAGGTGGTGGGTGGCACGACCAAGGTGTGGGTCGGGCAAGGCCTCAGGTGGTTGTGGTGGTACTGTGGCAATCTCCGCCCACCGAGGGAGGCCCCGTTATTGAGAGTGGCGAGGCACGGCCAGCATGAGTCACGGCATGTCCCGCTTGGCTGGCGGACGAGGGGAGGCGGGAGGATGTCCGTCCACTGCACACTCGAGCACTGGGAAGCCAGCACCCGGAAGTCGCTCTCCAAACGTTTCTTGTATCGTACGCCGCAGTTCGTCCCAGGGAACGGAACATGTATGGACACCACGCAATCTCTATGCCCATTCGGACGGCCAGCAGTATCCACGGCGGAACAAAGAATCCACGCGCAAGTGAAGAAGAACAAGTCATTTTTCTATCTCCGATATTAGTTAAATACAAAGGCAGAATCTCCAAGTAGATAAGTAAATTCTCAAATTACTTGCGCCTGAATTATCATCTCTTTTTCCTGAACCCATTTCCCCTTTAACTTTGTCTTGTCTTGATAGGATACCTAACGCGCATTCCCTTCAGCAGGATGCTGGATGTAGAGGATAATGCCTTCCTTTACTTTGGAACCTCAGTCTTTCCTCTCACTCGCTCATTCTCTCTACCCATAACTTACCATTTCTTCTACTCCATCTCTTCCTTGCGCCTGCTTTGACAACCCCCTTGCTGGAATCGACTCCCAGGACACCCCCCCCCACCCTCTGCTGCTCCAGTCTTAATTTCGTTTTCTCAAGCCTTTCTCCTCTTTTCCCACTTTTACCGCGGCAAGTTACACCTTTCCTTACTTCTTTCTCTACCCCCTCCCCCTCTTCTCTCTCCTCGCCTGTTTCCTCTTCTCTTCCCCTTTCATTCTTCTTCTGTATTCCCCAATCTCCTCTCGTCCCTCGCCCCACTCTCCCTGTTTATCTTCTTTTCCACCTTCCTCCCCCCACTCCCCAAGTCTCCTTTCTTTCTTTCTCTCCTATGCCCATTTATCGTGTCTGTTTTCGCTTTCATATCTTCTCCCGTCTCTTTCGTCTTCCCTCATTCACTCCCAACGCCTGCTTCCTCCTCCCTCCCCCCTCTGTTGTCTCTACTCATTCTCCTCCCTTCCCACTCCCCACGCCTGCCTTCCTTCCCACTCTTTTGTCTTCCATTCTCTCTCTCGCTCCACTCCCCAAGCCCGTTCTTCTTTTCCTTGCGCGCCTCTCCCCACTCTCCTTAAATTTTATTTTTACGTTTCGTTTTTCTTTTCTTTTTCGTCTCTACTTACTCATCCCGTTCTAATCTCCCGTTCCCTCCTCCCCTTTCCATTTTCCTCACTTTCCTCTGTTCGTTCGTTCCTCCCTTCCTTCCCTCTTCCTTCCTTTCCTCCGTCCCTCCTCCTCTCCTCTCCTCTCTTCTCTCCGCTCCTCTCTTCTCATCTCCGCTCCTCCCCTCCTTCCCTCCCCTGCTGCGACCTTACAGTAACCTCTTCGTCAGTATTTCTTGTACCCACCTCCGGCTCGCTCTCGCACCCACCCACCCACCATCGCGCTCTCCTTTCCTCTCTTCTTCCCTATTTCCTGTTCCTTCTCTCCTCTTTAATGCGACGCCCACCTTCCTCAACTATGCATCAGCGTCGGCCGCCTTCAGTTGCAACGGCCGGAATAAGACAGATTTTATTCATAGCCTGCTAAAAGGTAACATACAATGGGGACTGGCAACTCCGCCGATCAAAAAGTGCCGTGGGAGAACTGTGAGTAACCGACGACTATAACGCTTGCCCCCCCCCCCCACCTTACCCCCAGATACCCGTATTAGTTTCTATATTTCTAACATTAATGGAATATATTATGATACATAATGAGCGACAGCTGAAGTCTGGCGCAAAACTTTATGCGGGTTGATGACGGCCACCAATGTGAAAGTGTCAGCACCTCCAGCCAATGAAAACTCTCCGCCACTCCCACTCTCACTTCTGGTTGGAGGCGTCCCTCGACAAGAGCAGCGCTGCAGCCAATAAGAACGCGCGACTAAACAGATTCCGCTTTGTGATTGGGCGAGAGACAGCAGGGTCACTGACACCCAGAGCCTCAGCGAGCGCAACACCGCAGCCATCAGCACCACCCGCCACTGTTGCCGCATCTCCCGGAACATCAAAACATTTCCATCTTTTCTTCCAATGTCCGCTGACTTTCTTTGTTGTTATCAATCCTAATGTTGTTAACCCATCTGCAGTACCATGATTCTGGCTTTAAACTGATTATTTACAAAGAAAGAGAAAAATGCACTATCTATGCTGCACCACAGCATTAAGGCAATGGAATTTCCCCTTCAATGCTCAACTGTAGAAAGGGTTGTCGTAAGTGCTTACGTGTCGATTTTTTAATGTAAGTAGAAAAGAGATATCAATAGCACAATGCATTGATAAACGAGAGGAAGGAAGATACACTGTCGTGGACTCGCGGCCAGCCTTATCGCAAGACATGTGAGCCCCTCTTCTCCCCGGGAAGGGGACATTGGATGAAGTAACAAAACGCGACCCGACGTCTACCCTGAAGCCAAAGGGGGCACCAACCCCTGTGTTAGCCCGCATAACACGACGAGGACCACGGGAATAAAATGTTTTGGCCAGAAACCCCGCATCTCCCGTGTGACAAAGGAAGGGAAGTCAGACGTAGGGGAGACGCTGGACCCCGCGCCCACAGCCTTTCAAGTTCATGCCCAAACCACAAGTGACACCAGGAAGTCAAGCGACTACCTGGCTCTGCAGGTAAGCGTCGAAGGTATGCGCAAGCCCGCTGTTACCTCGACCGGATTGATATGCCAATCAATCTTCATCTCCCTATGTCAGGGGGAAGAGCTGAATGTTCAGTGAAATCGAGCCCGATAACATAGCCTTAGCCGTGCTCGAGATCACACGTAGTCGCGAGGCAGCGGGAGAAGGAAAGTTATCTCGAGATGTAAAAACTTCCTAATACAATAAATAGACTAATTCAGACCCTACATGACCACCGGAAAGCGCGCCAAAGACACGAGGGATCATGTGAAGACGGTCAGCGCCGCAGACAACGCCGGGAGTGTAATGAGCGTGAGGGGATGAATGTATGGTTTACGGCCTACGCTCCCAGGCTGGGGGGAGCAGAAGCGCGCTGGCCACCACACTGGCTACCTGCTCGGAACCATCTCCTCCATACTGCTTCATGCACTCAAACGCAACCCTAACCCTACCCACAATGGCCAAAGTAACCCAATCTACCACTCGCATACACACTGAACCAATATACCTCTCTAAGGCTTGTGCTGAAATGTCAAAAAAATGTCAGAGCTACCGACAACCACGCTTAATGCCTTCGCCGCCGGCATGACTGTTCTTCAACCTGCAGAACATGAATGACCAGTGTGCATCTACAGCCCAACCCACAGTTACGTTGTGTCTCCGGGTAAAATGTGTTGGCGGTTCCCTCCCGTAAGTCACACTCACTAGGTTTTATCACTACCACACATGCATAACCATAGCCATTCATCAGTGGTCTCTATTCTATTGATCAGACGAGGGGAATCATGCAAGTAAGGGCAACCCACATGTGCAGTCTCAACAGCCTTCAAGAAACACTATCCGTCTTTGCATCCACGCAAGTTACACATTGATGTGGACATTTTTCCCGATGCATATTTAATGCAGAATGTAAGTTCTCGGCAGCGGCCCGAGACCCTTCCTCCCCGCCCGACTTCTGCCCCGCTGTGCAACCCTGCAATCACGACCGCTGCGCCCGGAGTGTCCGTGGCCCTCCATCTGGTGCCTCCTACTGACTGTGCCTCGTGCGAGCTGCCTTCTATCAACAGGATCCACGCCTTGCTCGGCGCCACCGCCGACGCCGCCACCAGCGTTACTCAAACCATTGCTTCGGATTTTTACTCTCTCGCTCTCACGGACAATGATTAAATTCAGGTTAAAGCTCTTTCTTGTTATTTCGAACTTCATCAACAAGTACTCCCTTAAAAAATATAATTTCCTACGACAAAAAAAAAGACATTTGGTGCCCTTCCTTCAAGATTCTTGACGCCTGCACCGGCAGAGAGCGCGTGAATGAATAAATGCAACCTGGCCGCCAACGTCCCTTAGCCAACACATAATCTGGTGAAGTCCGTTTTCGTTTCCCTTTCCTCGTACTGCATGACTTGGCTCTGAGGATTCGCAAGATCACCGGAGGGCTTTGGAACACCCAGTAGCCTGTGCCACGGGCGGAGCCGTTACCTCGGGATTTCCTTCCCACCCACATTGTCGCGCATAAATGGGTTTAGGATGGAGAAGGAGGAGAGAGAAAGAGAGGGGGAAGGGGAGAGGGGGGCAGAGGGAGAGGGAGAGGGAGGGAGAGAGAGAGAGAGAGAGAGAGAGAGAGAGAGAGAGAGAGAGAGAGAGAGAGAGAGAGAGAGAGAGAGAGAGAGAGAGAGAGAGAGAGAGAAAGAGAGAGAGAGAAAGAGAGAGAGAAAGAGAGAGAGAAAGAGAGAGAGAGAAGTAGCAAGGGTGACAGGCCCGCTTCCCCTCGTGCAGCGGCGGGGCCCCGTCGGAGGCGAGGGAGGGCGGGGACCAAAAGGGCCCAACGTTGACAAGTAAACACACTACCCCGCCTCACCTCCAACACGTTCGCGCCGAGATGCAGAGGAATGCTAAAAATACACTTTGGTCCCCCCGGTGAACAGCATCCCGGCCACCAAGGCGGTTCTACCCTCCACTCATCACCTGCACTACTTCCTTATCACGCATCGCTGCTCTCCAAAGCTTCAACTATCATATAAATGACCAATAAAGCGTATCATATTCTAAACCATCTAAACACATATTAGAAGCGGCACTTGAAGTTGGTCTATAAATGTTCATTTTTACACCAATATTTCTCGTTGTGACTAAAAAGCCGCGGCAAGTTAAGAGTACGGGATCCACGTTCGAATCTGCACTGCATGCTTGCATCCTCCTCAGAGAAACCTTTACCAAGTGCCTTCTGCAACTTCAACTCGCAACTGAAATGCCCCGAGAAGGGAAATATATTAGGTCGAAAAGCTATGCGAAATTCGACACGACGGCTGCGACAACAAGTTCCTTCTGCATGGCCGTAGCCACTATTCTCGAAAAGGCAATGGCTGGTCAACAAAATCCTAGCTTGCCATACATAGCGAGGGTAACATGTCTGTGGCACCAGACCACAGAAGTACCCGACTGTAGCCCAAGTCGTGACCAGACCGCGATGCATCTGTTGCTGGTTCTAGCAACCGGGGCGCGAAAGATACCTTGATTCAGACTATGCAACTGGCTACCTCAGCTCGGGTAAAAGTGACAACAGTAATGCGAGGCATTTCCATCCGTCCTTGGCTCAGCATCGGCACCAAGGTCCCTCTTCACCCTTTCATGGCCCCATGGCAGCTTTTGGCGAATTCTTCTGTTACACACCACAATTTTGCAGTAAATTATTCACAAGTGATCAAGGCAGGGCGTGGGTGAGAGCCAGGGTGCGTGTGGTGTGGTGAGGGGAGGGGAGGGGTGGTGAGGGGAGGGGGATAAAGGCCTCCCTGCCACCTGGGCCTTTAAGCAGCCACGCTGACGCATCGCATCAACACCGCCTCCATGGAAACCCTCGCCGTCCCTGCATCAAAAGTATTCGAACGACTTGAGTCAACCCGCGTTACGTAGACTGCATCGGTCAGTAGTAGGGGTGGGGGTGGGGGAGGCGGAGGATTGAGTGGGGAAGGGGGCCCAGTGGAGGGGGAACGAGAAGGATACGGAGGAGGGGGCGGATGGGAGAAGGCGGGGGACAGAGCCGGGGGAGGGAGCCGGGGGAGGGGTAGGGGAAGGGAAGTGACGAGGGTGGGTGGGA
>NW_028234405.1:41999235-42001735 GCF_977035675.1 Penaeus japonicus
GTACAAATTAAAACGTTCTTCGGGTGAGGGAAGGACAGCGACGCCGTGGAGGTCAAGACATGGCGGAGTGGCAAGGCGGCCGAGAGTGCTGGTCCATCGGAGGAGCGGCGAACAGAGCGGGGACAGGTGGAGCCGAGTGCAGCACGAAAGGGCAGCGTGGGAGCGAGGGCAGGTGAGTCAGAGATCGTTTCGGGGTGGAGCCGCGTGTGCGGGTGAGGCTGGGTAAGGCGGGAGACACGTGCATGGTGGTGGGCGCCGCGGGACCTTCAGTCTGGTCACCGGGTGCAGAGGCTGCTGACGCTCCACCACCACCACCACATCAACAACGCCACCATCACCGCCGCCCGGGAACGGGGATCCCCGCACTCATTGCTACGTCACTATGACGTCATAGCGCGTCACGCACGTGGCCCCGCCTCTCGTCGCCCCACTGCTTCACTGGGTCAATGCCAAGGTTACAAGGCTTACTATGAGACGAACAAACACGAACACACACACACACACACACGCGCGTCCACACGCCGACCTTCCCATCCGTACTCACCAGCAGGATGCACGTGCCAAGGCTCCCTGTCTTCCCGACTCCGACCCGCGAAAGAGCTCCTCGCGGGCCGTCCGTGTCGACTTAGCACATCATCAATCCTGACCATCACCCCTTCCATGGCTAAGGCCAAACGGTGTCCCTACGGCCGCCGCACGAAGGCTGGCAACCGTCGCATGTGGTCCTGCAGGACACTGCAATAGTGTCTCCAAAATAGTAACGCGTTGTCCTTCGATCTGTTAAAACAATCACCAGGAGGAGGCGCCCACATCTTATTCCTTATACATTTCCATTTCTTACTCGCCCATATCTATACAGAAACATAAGTACTGTACACCATGTTCATGGATATCTACTTAAGTATGCGTATTTCTGCGTGTATATATGTACACATGTGTAAGAATGAAAATATATAATAAATATAATATATATATAATCATGCAAAGTAAATGTATGTGTGTGTGTGTGTGTGTGTGTGTGTGTGTGTGTGTGTGTGTGTGTGTGTGTGTGTGTGTGTGTGTGTGTGTGTGTGTGTATGTGTGTGTATGTGTGTGTGTGTGTGTGTGTGTGTGTGTGTGTGTGTGTGTGTGTGTGTGTGTGTGTGTGTGTGTGTGTGTGTGTGTGTGTGTGTGTGTGAGTGTGTGTGAGTGTGTGTGCGCGTCCGTGTGCGTGTGTGCGCGCGCGCGCGAAAACACACAATGTGTTTTCACTATTTATTTATAATATCTATAATGTGTGTGTGTGTGTGTGTGTGTGTGTGTGTGTGTGTGTGTGTGTGTGTGTGTGTGTGTGTGTGTGTGTGTGTGTGTGTGTGTGTGTGTGTGTGTGTGTTCGTGTGTGTGTGTGTGTGTGTGTGTGTGTGTGTGTGTGTGTGTGTGTGTGTGTGCGTATGTGTGAAAACACACAAAAATGTGTTTTCATCATTTACTTATATTTATAATATATATATATATATATATATATATATATATATATATATATATATATTTGTGTGTGTGTGTGTGTGTGTGTGTGTGTGTGTGTACGTTGTGTATATGTATGTGTATGTGTATATGTTTATGTATATATATATTTATGTATGTATGTATGTATGTATGTATGTATGTATGTATGTATGTATATACATATATATGTGTATATATAGATATATATATACATATATATACATACGGATACAATACAGATAATATACATATATATATATATATATATATATATTATATATATATATATATATATATATATATATATATATTATATATATATGTATGTGTATATATGTGTATATATAATATATTATATATATATATATATATATATATATATATATATCTCTATATATATATGTGTGTGTGTGTGTGTGTGTGTGTTTGTGTGTGTATTTATTTGTGTATGTATGTGTGTGTTTTAATGTGCGTAAACATACATAATAAAGAAATAAATTTACGAATATGCATATATGGAGTTAATTTCCTTTCATTCACAACGTGTGTTCATGTAAAAGCGATCGAGACACCGAGTGCCATAGTTCGGGGCCCTACAAGACATTAAAGAAAATATGTATCTTGTTTTTAACAAAATATAATGCCGCTTTTTTTCTTCTTCTTTTTTGTCTGTAAAGCGCTTTAAGTTGACCAAAGAGCCTTATGAAGCCTTTCGATGACTACGAGATCTCGAAGTTCAAGGATGTTGGCAGCTACCATTGTAGCCACAGACTACAACAGCGAAGAACACAACGGATCCAGACATTCATCTGGAATCCGAAGGCATCCACAAGGGCGACTCCTGGCGCAGTGGCTTTCCGACGTCCT
Source organism: Penaeus japonicus (assembly GCF_977035675.1). Classification (NCBI taxonomy): domain Eukaryota; kingdom Metazoa; phylum Arthropoda; class Malacostraca; order Decapoda; family Penaeidae; genus Penaeus; species Penaeus japonicus. Next base: position 42,001,588 of record NW_028234405.1, read on the forward strand.
TTCAAACATGCCGGGGATACTTTGGGACTGTGCTTCGCCTGAACGCCGGCTTAGGACTGTGGTCCGTTGCCTCGCCAGAGCCGTATCGCAGAACCCTTCTCCGTGAGACAGAGCACAACCTGCAGGAACAGCTGCGCTCAGTCCATCG
>NW_028234405.1:42009235-42014235 GCF_977035675.1 Penaeus japonicus
AGAGGGAGAGGGAGAGGGAGAGAGAAGGCGAGAGAGAGAGGGAGAGGAGAGAAAGAGAGGAGAGGAAGAGAGAGAGAGAGAGGAGAGAGAGAAAGAGGGAAGAAGTGAAGAGGAGAGAGAGAGAGAGGCGAGAGAGAGAGAGAGGAGAAGAGAGAGCCTCTATGAGAGGAGCTGTAGAGCGCAGAGGGAGAGAGAGAGAGAGAGGGAGAGAGGAGGAGAGAGAGGAGAGAGAGAGAGAGAGAGAGAGAGAGGGAGGGGAGAGAGAGAGAGAGAGAGTGAGGGAGGGGAGAGAGAGAGAGAGAGAGGAGGGGAGAGAGAGAGAGAGGAAGGAGAGAGAGAGAGAGAGGGAGGAGAGAGAGAGAGAGAGAGAGGGAGAGAGAGAGAGAGAGAGAGAGAGAGAGAGAGAGGGAGAGAGAGAGAGAGAGAAGGAACAGAGAGAGAGAGAGAAGAGGAGAGAGAGAGAGAAAGAGGGAGAGAGAGAGAAAGAGTGGGCTGAGAAAGAGAGAAAGAGGGGAGAGAAGAGGAGAGAGGAGAGAGGAGAGAGAGAGAGCCGAGAGGATGAGAGATGAGAGAAGAGGAGGAGCTAGAGAGAGAAAGAGCGCCTCTGAGAGAGAGAGTGAGAAAAGAGACGGCCTAGAGAGAGAAGAGCTAGAGGCAAGAGAGAAGAGAGAGAGAGAGGAGAGAGGAAGGAGAGAGAGAGAGTGAGAGAGAGAAGTGAGAGATGAGAGAGAGAGAGAGAGAGAGAGAGATGAAGATGAGAGGGGCGGTCGGAGTAAGAGAGAGAGAGAGAGGGAGAGGCGAGAGATGAGGAGAAGAGAGAGAGAGGGAGAGGAGAGTAGAGAGAGAGGGAGTGAGGGAGAGAAAGAGGGAGAGAGCGAGACGAGAGAAGAGGGCAGAGGAGAGAGAAAGAGAGGAGAGAGAGAGACGAGGAGTAGAAGAGGGAGAGAGAGAGAGGGAGCATACGAGAGCGAGAGATGAGAGAGGGACGAGAGAGAGAGAAAGAGGGAGAGAGAGCCGCCGAAAGAGGGAGGGAGAAAGAGCTGCGGAGTCGGAGAGAGAGAGAGAGAGAGAGAGAGAGAGAGATGAGAGTGAGCAGAGGAGGGCGAGGCGGGCGAGGGAGAGAGAGATGAGCAGAGAGAGAGGTGGACGGAGAGAGAGAGAGAAGAGAGAGATGAGAGGAGAGAGATGAGGACGGAGTATAAGTAGAGAGAAGGAGAGAGAGGAGAATAGCGGAGCGAGATGAGTACTGGAGATGAGCGAGATATCCCCCCCCCCAATATGAGTAGATGGCGAGGAGAGAGATTATAGAGCTTGGAGAGAGATAGAGAGAGAGAGATGAAGCCGAGAGAGCATGGAGAGAGAGCATGGATCATGAGGAGCGAGAGAGAGATGGAGACAAGAGAGAGAGAGAGAGAGAAGATGAGTTATGAGAGAGAGAGAGAAGGCCGAGCACGAGAGAGAGCCGAGGAGGAGGGCGAGAAGAGAGAGAGAAGAGCGATGAAGAGCAGAGAGAACGAGGAGGAAAGAGAGGCATGAGAGAGAGAGAGAAGATGGGGAGCAGCGAGGAAAGAAAGAGAGAGAAAGAGGAGCATGAGAGAGGGAGGAGAAGAACGAGAGAGTACAAGAGAGGAAGAGAAGAGAGACCGAGTGACGACGAAAGAGATTGAAAGAGAAGAATAGATGAGGCAAAGAGCGAGAGAGGAAGAGAGAGAGATGAGAGAGAGAATAGGGAGAAAGTGCAATATAAATATTAAATATATATAAATATATTAAATGATATATATATAATATATATGGGTATAGAAAACGAAGTTATTGATATATAAAAAGTATAAATATATATATACATATATTAAAAGTATATATATTGTATGGGTTGTATGTTATATATATTTATCGTAATAAATATAGTATGCTATATTATGGATCTATAATATTAGTATATTAAACATGTATAGCGTGTATATCTTTTATATATGTTATGTATATGTAATGATTATATATGTTAATGTATATATTACTATATTTTAAATAAAATATGTATGTATTATAATTTAATAATGTGTTTTTCTATATATATTATATATAGTATTATATATTTATAAATGTATATATATATGTTTCGCGTTTATATAAGCATATGTATGTCTATTATATACATATATATGCATATTTAAGTATAATACATTGTTGTATATAAATATAACACATAGAATATGCGCATAGCACAAACTATATATATAATGTATGTATAAATGCCATATAATAGATATGTATATATTTACATATATATATATTATATACGTATATTATATATGTGTATATTAATATAAGAATGTATTTATGAATTTCTGTATATAAACACAATATAACATAAATAACTACATATATACATATATATATACAAATTATGTTTTAGGTATAATTTAAATACAAAAGTTTATACATAATTAATAACCATACAAAAGTTTATATATATATATTAAAATGATTACGGGTATAGTTGTAAGGTAAATGGAGTAGAAAATATTTTTAATATATATGTATAATGGGTATGAGGGAACAAGACAGAATATCGTGAATATAATATATATAAATATATGATACATATATAGAACATGATATATATGAATTAGTGATATAGGGCATATATATATAAATATATTATAGATATTTTATATAGTGTATATTATACATATATGTATTACCATACATATATATGGAATATATACATATGTAAATATTATACGTATACATTGTATAATATATGTATATATTACATATGCAAAGTATTACGATATATATGTATATTTATACATATACATGAGTATATAAATATCATATATATTTATATATGATATTTATATATTGGTAATATATATTCTATATATACAATATGTTTTATATAAATATATATATATATGCATATATATGTTTATATATACATAATATATTGGTATAAATATAGAAATATGTGTATATATATGCATTTATATGCATATGCATGCGTATTTATGGTGGGTATGAGGATACAGGGGAGTATAATAGAGTGCATGGATTGATAGGTGTGGTGTCAATATAACGCATTGTATTATGTATATATATAAATTTATAGGTAAATATATAAAATTTGGTGTGGGCTGATATGATTCTCATATATAAATCAATATGGGGTCAATATAGTTAATTTATATTCTGATACATCATGGTTATTGTTGTATATATCCTGGTTTTATATGTACCTATATACAAAATAGTATAAATATACAAATATATAGTGAATGGGGGGTATAGATTGTATATGTACAAAATATATACATATATGGGTTTTAATATATACATATATATCTCTAGGTTCAAATTCATATATGTATAGTATGATTAGACATATGTGATCTATGCTATATAAGTTATCTGCTGTTATAGTATGTATTATACATGATTATATGGGTATAATATAACATATAGTGATGGTATATGTGACATATGATATATATATACATATATGTTATGCATATAATATGTATATATGCTTACATCTATGTGATCTATACAATATATATGGATTATATTATGTATATTTGATTCATATGTATTTATACATATGAGCGGTATATATATACTTAATGTATATATTTACATAATGTTTAGTCCTATACATATAATATATGTAGTATATACCAGTAAGGTATGTATATACATTTATGTATATATATACACATACATCTATCTGATATTTATATATAAAATAACATAATAAATGTATATATTTTAAATATGGGAATATTATGTATATACTATATATACTTATATATGGATTATATACATATATGTATATACCCCCCCCCCCCCCCCCTTTCGTATATACTTTAATATATGTATATATATACATATGTATGTATACGCATCACCATATATATGTATATATACAATAAATATGATATATATACATATAAAATGAATATATATACATTATTTGAATATATATACATTATATGAATATATCTACATATTATATGAATATATATACATATATATGAATATTACACACATACATATAATATGAATATATACATAATATGACTCGCGTATAGCAATACATATATATGAATATTAACATAACCTATATAGAAATTATACATATATATGAATATATATACATATATATATGAATATGCTATACAAATATAGGAATATATTTATACAAATATACATATATATTTAGACATATATATATATATATACATATTACAATAGGTATATATATATATTATAGGAATATATATACATTATATATATATATAATATAGAGCGTAATATATGTGTGATGTATATATACACATGTGTATATATACGTTTATATGTGTATATATATATATAAGTATATATATATACATATATATGTATGTACTATATGTACATAAACTTATGATGTATATATATTATAAATACACTATAGCATACGGTATGTATATATATTAACAGTAATATATGTAATTATAACAAATTAACATATATATACTATTTCCTATATATATACATATTATAATGTATATATATACTATATATAAATAAAATATCATATAATATCCATATATATGTAGCATATATACATATAAATGCTTGTTCATATATATGACATTTATATACATATTAAACCATATATATATATATATATAGATATGTTATATATACATATATATATTATATTTAAGATATGTTATATAATATACATATACATATAGTACAATTATATATGTATATATATACATTATATCTCATATATACAAATATTATTATGTATTAGAATAATGTATCTAGATACATATATATACATATATATGGTTATATATACAAAAATATTTATATAAATACATACATACATATATTTACATATAAATAAATATACATGTATATAGCAGGTGGCGTGAATTTAGGTTGTGGGTATTAGGTTCGGGGGGGGGCGGGGTGGAGGGGGTGTTTATATAGATATTATATGT
>NW_028234405.1:42021735-42024235 GCF_977035675.1 Penaeus japonicus
GCCTCGCACGTCACCACCACCACAACGCACTAACAATACCTGCGCGTTTTTCTCACTGACGGCATCTTTTATTTTATAGAACTGCTTTGAAAATTATAAGGACCTCGAAGAATATTTACCAGTATGTGTCACTCTCACAACATTATGATATAAAAGCGAAGTTAAATTTTTACAAGACTATGGTTGATGCCTGGGAGCGCGAGAGCCATCTGCACCTAGCGACGGTCGCGCAGGCTCTGAAATACTTTATTGATTAACATTACAATAAATTCGTTTCATACTTTGATATGGTCCCTGAATATAACAAACCTCTTAGATATATAAATCCCCAAGCTTTCAAAGATTCACCATCGACGTACGAGGCTTCAGCGACCCAAAAAACCGTAACTCTTTGTTTGAGTTTACAAAATGGCGGCCAGGAGGAAATGACATGGGCGTCTCCTCTGTGTTGCTGACTATTACTAAGACTGGGCTTTCAGGAACATATTCGTATATGAAAGTTGTACCATGTCATATAGAAATTAGTATAAGGTGCAAAGGGCGCGCGCTGAAGCTTTCTTGACGGGTGACGCTGAGGGCCCGGGCCTCGCTGAACGCTACCCTCGCAACAACTATTCCAGATTGTATCGACCTCCCCATATTGTCTCGCTCGGGCTACTGCCTCGCTCCCGTCACTGCTCGCCTTCGCAGACTCTCAAATTGGTCATGCAAAGCAATGTTTCTCCTCTAATTCTTCAGACACTGAAGTAACCTAAGCTTTGGTGACGCCATGCTATGGCTTTGATCGATCGAAATTCAAAGTTCAAAGAAAGGCCAAGACTTTCATGAAGATCTCGCCCTAAGGAGGACGCAGAGGTCGTCCCGTTTTCCTCAACTACTACTGCTCATGTGTACCATTCCGGGCTTCGTACCCGTGCCCGTGTGTCAGCCATCAGATTCTCCCGCCGCGCCGAGCATCGCTACTTGTGAATGACTGACAGTCTGCCGTTCATGACACCTGATGGCTGGGAGATGCCTGGGATCTGCAGGTCGCCGCCAACATTTGCATGACTGGCAACTATATGGCATCCCTGGGTCTCCCATGCATTCTGTCGGACGGGCCTCACTCCAGCCGTTTGCTTTGATTTTTAAATTGATAAAATGTGCATAACATTAAACAAGGAATGCGAATATACTGAAGAATATTTATTTTCCGTAGCTGCGGATACCGCCCTGAATAAACAAAACAAATGCGTCATAGCTGAGCGCCGTAACGGGAACAGTCTGATCTAAATAAAGTCCTCTAGTAAACATTACTGTTTTAACAGCTCCTGAAGAGGTTATTTTATCTTGTACAGTGACGTACACATGCATACACCAAGTCGTGCCGAGTAGACCCCTTTGTCTATGAATTCGGCTCAGACATTTGGTGACTTGTGGTGTCGACGGGTACACTCGCACACACTTTCTGCCGCGGATGTTGCCACATTCTCCCATTTTCTCGCTATTTGTCTCCCTCTCCCTCTCTCTTTATATCTGCCCCCTCCTCCATCTCTCTCTCTCTCCCTTTCTCTCCCCCCCCCTTCTCTCTCTCTTCCCCACCTCTCTCTCTCTTCCCCCCCTCTCTCTCTCCTCCCCTCCCTCTCTCTCCTACTCCCACTCTTACTCCTTCCCTCCTTTTCATCCCCCTCCTCTCTCTCTCTCACTCCCACCTTCCCTCCCTCCATTCTTTTCATCCCCCCTCTCTCTCTATCTCTTCCATGGAATTCACTCATAGTAAAAGAAAAGTAATTCTTTCTCCCTCTCTTTCTCCACCAATCTTTGTCACATTCTCTGCCCCTCTCTCTCACTCTCTCTACCCCCACTCCCTTCTCTCCCTCTCTGTGCCCCTCTTATCGTCTCTCGGTCTTTCTCTTCCTCCCCCCTTCCCATCTTTCTCTCATTATATTACTCTCTTTTTTACTCTCGTTTTCTCTCTCTTTCTGTTTCATTCATTCTTTCTCTGTCGTTTTTGTTTCATTTTGTAGTTTTATATTAACCAATCTGCCTCTATTTCCTTTGCCCCAGCTCTCTCTCTGGTCTAATACTCCATGATAAATATTTCTTTATATATAGAACGTCCATTGTCTTTTCTTTTTCTCTCAGTCCTTACCAGTTAAGTGATTGTGCTCAAGAAGTAGATTTATTAACTGAAGTTGGCAGGAGAGGTTTTCACGAAAGTAAAACGTAATTCTCGATATTCTTGTGCTCTGTACGTGAACGTTTCGTATTTCTTCTTTCAATTTTTCTTTTGGAATTCATCTCTATAACTTTTTTTCGCTTCATGTTGATGTAGGACACATATGTTTCATTTCCTTTTTTTTTCTTCTTTTTGAAAGAAACTCGTGAATTGACGGTGAATTCCAGTTAATTTCAGATGTTTTTCAGTTGTTTCAGTCAGGCTCTGAAATTCATCGTGGAAAGTCTGTTATTCTCTGTATGTGCAAGTCAGAGTGGCTTGATGCAGGTCAGAAATAGCCCA
>NW_028234405.1:42029235-42046735 GCF_977035675.1 Penaeus japonicus
TTATTTTTAAAATCATTTTAAAAAATTTTTCTTTTTATCTTTACCCTTTATAAATTTTTTTTATAAACTTTCATTATTTTTTTATAAATTTTTTTCTTTTATAAAATTTTTATAATTATTTTTATCATTTTATAAATTATCTTTTATCTTTAATTTTTAAAAAATATTTTTATCTTTATCTTTCTTTTTCTTTTCCCCCTTTATAAATTTTTCCCTTTACCCTTTCCCCTTATCTTTATTTTTATATTTTATCTTTTTAATCATTCTTATAAATTATTTTTTACCCATTTTTATCTTATCTTTTATCTTTATCTTTAAAATATTTTATCTTTATCTTTTATCATTATCTTTAAATAATTTTATCTTTATCTTTTTATAAATCTTTATCATTTTTCCCATTATCTTTTTACCCATTTTTTATCTTTTTATAAATTATAAATTTTTTATCAACCCTTTATCATTTTTTCTTTACCCATTCTTTCAAAAATTTTTAAAATCATTTTTATCAAAATCTTTTACCCATTATTTTTATAAATTTTTCTTTAAAATAAATTCTTATCTTTATCTTTACCCCATTTTTTTTTATCTTCTTACCATTTCTTTATCTTTTAAAACCCCATTTATAAATTCTTATCTTTAATCTTTAAAAATATTTTACCCATTTTAAATTTTTTTTCCCCCATTATTTTTTTTCTTTTTTTCCCTTAAAAAAAAATTCTTATCTTTATCTTTAAAAATATTTTTCATAACCCCATTTTTAAAAAAATTATCTTTACCCATTTTATCATTATATTTTATAAATTAAATCTTTATCTTTTATCTTTTCTTCTTATAAATTTTTTTTATCATTTTAAATCTTTATTTTTACCCATTATTTTATTTTTTAAAAAAATTAAAATTCTTATAAATTATTTTTACCCTTTTTAATCTTTATCTTTTTTACCCTTTATTTTAAATATTTTATCTTTATCTTTTTATAAATTATTTTTTATCTTTTACCCATTTTAAATTTTTTATCTTTATCTTTATAAATTTTTATTACCCAATTCTTTTTTTATCTTTTCTTTATTTATCATTATTTTTATCTTTATCTTTAAAAATATTTTTTTTTCCCCCATTTTTATAAATTATTTTTTATATTTTATAAATTATTTTTCTTACCCTTTATCTTTATAAATTTTTTTACCCCACTTATCAAATCTTTTTCATTTTATAAATTATCTTTCTTATCTTTATCTTTATATTTTTTTCATTTCCCATTCTTTTTAAATTTTTTCTTTATCATTTTATAAATTATCTTTTATTTTAATCTTTTAAAATTTTATTTTACCCCATTCTTAACATTTTCTTTATCATTTTATAAATTTTATCATTCTTATAAATTATCTTTTACCCCATTTTATCTTTTTTATCCCCCCTTATAAATTATTTTTAAATCTTTATTATCAAATCTTTTATAATTTCTTTATCTTTTACCCAATTATAAATTTTAAATCTTTATCTTTATAATTTTTTTTATCTTTCTTTTTCATTATCTTTATCATTTTATATTATCTTTTATCTTTACTTTATAAATTTTTCTTACCCTTTCTTATTTTATCTTTTTTATTTTATAAATTATCTTTTACCCATTATCTTTATCATTTTTATCATTATCATTCTTATCATTATCTTTATCATTATTATCATAATCATTCTTATCATTATCCTTATCATTATTATCATTATTATCGTCATCATCATTATTATTATCATTATTGTTTTGTTATGATTTTTAGTGTTACCATTATTATTGTCTTTCTCATTATTTTGATTATTATCAACAACATCAGCTTCAACATCAACATCAACATTATCTTCAACTTCATCTTCATCTTCATTTCATCATTATCATTATCATCATTATCATCATCATCATCATCATTGTTGCTATCATGATGATGATGATAATAATGATATTAATAGTAATAATGATAATGATAGTAATGATAATAATGATAATAATGATGATGATAAGAACAATATTAATAATAATAATGATAATAATAACAATGACGATAATGATGATAACGATAACAACAACAGTGATTTATATAGTATATTGATGATAATAATAATGACTGCAGTGGTAATGATAATGATGGGGATAATAAATTATGATATTCATGAAGGTTATTATGATGATAAAAAATATTATTAATTATCACTACTATTAATCATTTCTGTTATAGCATTTTGCCATTATTATTATCATCATTTACGTTATCACCATAATATTAAGCAAAAACATCATAGTAATGATAATAATTATATCATTAGTAGAATTAATAGGTATAACAACAACCTAATGATAGTAATAGTAATAGACATAGCGATTCCACATGAAAGATAAATAATATGAATAGCTAGATATGTCAGTCCTCATAGTGATATTTCTAGCTATGAAAATAACACCACACGAGGATAATTAAAGATAAAACTAGATAATCCTACACATCCATCAGCAAATTTAAATCCTAAACGAAATATCCGTCCCGTTCGTGTAACTCATGACGTCACAATGTTTACAAAGTGCGAGCACGTGTATCTCCTGCTGGCGAAGAGGCCGATCTCTGTCTAAAATCTGTCTAAAAGTCTCGTCACACTCTCGCCCACGGGGTATTAAGACTTTGCCTGATTAATCTGCATAATGGGTGGGCCAAAGACAAAAAAGAAGAGTTCTCCGGGCTTGAAGAGGCTCTTGAAGACAAAGAGGAAGACGAAAGATCTGGATCAGGTGAGGTTTTATTTGCGTCATATGGGTAAACGTGTGAAATACTGTATTATAATTTATGGTTATTTATGTGTTTTGTGTCTTATTTTTGTGTCGGTTTGTATGGATATTGTTCAGGTTATTGCTGCATAATTACCTTAGAAGCAAAGAGGCTGTGATGACTTCTAGTAATTAACTCCTGTATTAAGTATTGATTTAATGATTTCAAATATCAATTATTCAGCAATATGAATTATAAGGTAGAAATGTTCTAAACCTAATTGTTTTTCAAGTATCTAGAGTTCCTAGTATCAGGCAGAAATTATTTTGAACATTCCTGAAAGTTGAAAATGTACTTTCTTGAGAGTAGTTTCCAGCCTTGGATTATTCAGATTATGATTTAGATTTTTCAAGTATATTTTCACATTTGAACATACAGATAGTACAATGTAATTGATATATGGAATTCCTAGTTCAATGAATTTGAGACGTTTATCCTCTCTGATAAAGAGTGCAGAGAATGGCAGTTTCCAATAAGAAAAAAAGTCAAGTGTGCCACTAATTTTTTTTAGTGTGCATTTCAGGTTTGCATGTCAAGTGTGAGGACATTTCTAGTTTAGTATGGCAAAGGTATTCCCTTTTGATTTACAAGTTATAGTTCTTGGTGATGAAGATAGCTGAGGCTCCCAAGGGCTGATTTAGTTTTCACAAATCAAAAACATTTTTTATTCTTTAGTGTAAAAATAGTTAGCAATGGGTGTACATTTCATCATTGAGTGTGTGCTTTGTGTAACTCCATGGCACTTTATTCAAATGAAGAACTACTCTACTTATTCAGCTGGACTTTATTTAGAGGCTCCTTATATGGAAAAAAATGAACCAAAAGTACAACCATAGCCAGTGATGTATTGCCTCCTAGTCTACTCGGCTAAGTCTAGGGAATGAGTTTTTAGGGGGCCCTCTTGGCCAGTCATCACATTAATTAAAGATTGTATAATTACAATTCGTTTCATATTTTAGTTCCCTAAGTGGTAAGACGTGTTAGATTTGATTTTTTAATTTATCTAATTGTCAGTTTGTCATCAGTATTAAGAAATGAAAATGTTTGAATTTGTTTTATTTTTTGAACAGGTCTTAATTTAGCACTAACCATAAGCCATAATAGTTCTTTTGTGTGAAGAAACCATTTAAATCATCAATATGTTATGCCCCATGTAGAGAGTTTCCTTGTTATTCAGATATCATCACTCCTAGTATAGTATCAGATTATTTATTTTAGGTCTCTGTTCCATCTTGTGAAGGGTGCTGGCTAAAAATGTAGTTCAGATTAGTGATGAACTTCTTGTTGGAAAGAGCTAAAGAAAAGTATGATGTGATAAGGTGTTCGATAATATTTTGTAGAATGTAACATTTTTCAGACTGATTAGTTTTCAAGGTTTACTTTTAGCTTTGCATTTAGAAGTATTAGGTTAAACAGTAGATGTTTATGATGTATTGGTACTTTTAGATGGAAATATGTATATTAATTGAATGAAAAATCTCCAGATTGATGAGGACCTCAAAGAAGAAAATATTTCGAAGTTACTGCACCAAGAGGTTGACCCAGACTTACCAGGAGATGCACAGCATTACTGTGTTCATTGCGCGTAAGTTATTCCCTTGTTTTACATTGTGTATTTGATTAAAGTTAGATCTTATTCTAAAGACACATGTGCTTGAATATTGCAGTGCTTATATATTTTCTATGTGAGACCATGGATTTTCAATTATTTTTATTTTTTGTTACAGTTATAAAAGCATGTTTTAGTGTGAACACCATATTTGTAGAACAAGGAGAAAAAAGATGGTCCCATTTTTAATTTTAATGCATAACTGTTTTATCTACTTATTTATTTCTATCTCTGCAGGCGTTACTTTATAAACCGAGAAGCACTGAAAGGTCATTTCAAATCCAAACCTCACAAGAGGCGCCTGAAAGCCCTAGAGTTGGAACCCTATAGTATTGAAGAATCTGAAAGGGCAGGCGGCTTAGGGTCATACATCGCCCCAAAGAAACGGAAGATCGAAACACAACCCATGGACGATGACACCTTTGATCCCGCTAAGGAAGACGTTGACATGAAGTAGTAGTTTGATAATGTAGGCCATTCATTCTTACACATCATGCTAGTATATTGAAGAAGTAGGTAATACATCGCAATATATCATATTCATGTTTTTCAAAAATACTGTATTTGTTATTGGAAATGTTAAGCAAAGGGGAAATATATATAGACTGTGGAGAAGCTGTTTTCTGGGATGCTAATTTTATTCCAGATGCAACACAAGCTAGTGCAGTTACAAGAATGCAATTTGTGGTGTAACTCTGAGTAACATTTACTCATTTTTTTTGTAGGTGAAGATTTATTGTTCTCTATTACTTTTTTTTCTTAATAAATTAATATTTGAATTTATGGATTTAGTTTTTTACCCAATTTTAAACTTTTTTTTTTCTATATGGTGATAAAAATATACTGATACCTTAATCTGTATCTGTATATCTATCTACCTTTTTGTCTCTATCTCTTTGCATATTGGTCAATTTACCTGTCTGTTTCAAGTGGTAATATACTTTGATGAATCTGCTAAATGATGAATGTATCCATCATGAAGTTTTGATTAGTAACGCTCTTATAGTTTTTTCCCACATTCTGTATAGCAAAATATCAAGATAACTAATCTGTAACATTATAATGCATACAGTACTGAATTATAAAGTGGAAATTCCCGATTTTTTTTGCTAAATCTATAAAATAGCTACTGTTAAAAAGGAATTTACTTGAGATTTTATAGCCTCTTTAGCATTCCATGGCTTTCACTCATGTTAAAAGAAAAGTAATTTCTCTGTCTCTCTCCATTTATTTGTTGTAGCAACAGTAACTTTCAATTTTTCATGCTCCACTGTTGCATAGCTATGTGACCTAACAGCATGAGGCAAAAATTTTCTTGTGTGTAATTTGAGTTCGTCAAATATCTTAATTGACCTTGTTAAAATCTGAAAATTTGATGCATTTTTAGACTGGAAGTAAGGCAAGGCTGAGGTATTGTAGTCATTAAGGATAAAGTTATTCTGTTCCAAGAAAAGTTTGCAATAATTATGCTTCTGTTTCAGTTTTCAAACACTGAAATGATTACCAATACTTACTTTTCCTGTTTTGAAATTAGTTATTTTTATATATCTTCGAAGGTTTCAATTTATGATTTACAAAAATAATTTTATAGTGCTTCCACATGAGGCATTCCATGGAAGGTCAACAATAAATCTGAGGACTAAATTATCTTTCTTGAGATTTTGTATGTGTAAACTTGTGAATTCTTAAGTTCTGTATGCCTTACTCACCTGTCTCAGGCTTACTGTCTACTATCTTCAGAAAAAAATGTGGCTGATTATCAACTGCATGCACAAGTTCCTTATGTCAAATGTATAAAAGGGAATGAATGAGACTGAGTAGTTTTCACAATGCAAGAGATGTAATTTATGCATTTTGGGTTACCTTGTCTGATGACAGAGTAACCTGAAACAGGTAAAATAACATCTCTTGTGTTGTGGAAACTATTCAGTCTCATTTATACCCTATTATACATTTGTCAATTGCAGACATTTGAGATAGGCCTCAAAGTAACTGTTGTATATGCTTTCTTTTTAACTTATATTCCTAGTCATTAATAGTTAATTGGCAAACTGCATTTAAGTGATTGAAGAAATATGTTCCTAATTATTGAAACAGACAATATTGAGATTTAAATCACTGAAGTGTTTAACTTCTAACCCATGAAACAATGTTAGATAGTCAGCCCTATGATTTATATGTAAATTCATGGACAAAACTTGAAAATATTTTTAAAAATTGTCTCTAATTCCCAAATGATATGACTTCTGTCTGTGACTGTATTAAAAGCACATGATTTTAGAAATGTCTTATGTTTTATATCACTTACAAATTGGCTTCAAACCGGGTATTTCATTGATCTGTGATAGGGAATATTAAAAATTTATCTTAAGAGAAAATATGACCGAGATGGTCTTCGCTGTAATTCTATTATTCCCTTTTCCATATATTTCTCTTTCATCACTAAACTTTCAGGTTTCTATTGTTTAATTCTTGGAAGTTCCATTGTGTATTCCTGTAAAAAATAAAGAACAAAATTTACAGAAATCTACCTTTCCTTGTGTTGCAGTAATATCTGACCTTTTGGGTGAGGAAGTGAAATTGGTAATATTAAAGATCTTGGATTCTGAAAATGATTATTGTTATTTTATGAAGGTAATTTTCAACAAATACTGGCCTTCTTGTAGTAAAACCCAAAATTTGGTTTCTTGTCATGAAGTTAGAGGAGTTTTTCTGAATTTGCTTTGAATGAATATAGAATTGTGTGGTAGTATTGAGTCTCTGTGGTAAACCAGTGAAAATGAGATTTAGTATTATTTCATGAATGCAAACCCAGAACATAATTCACAATAAGAGGATTCCTAAAAATAAATGGAAAAATAAGGTACTTTTGACAGCAGTTGAAGGCCTTTGGTACTGTTTATGGGAGTGATGATATGTTTGGGTGCAGTCAAAGATGAACAACACAGTTTGTACTTACATATTTACAACAGGGTCCTATAGCTTTTGACTGGTATTATTAACTTTTAAAAGGAGTTTTGAAATTAATCATGCAATAGACTTAAAACTCTTGTAATCAAGATCTATCAGTGTGCCCATTCTTGAGTTACCTATCATACTGTTGCTTGTTTTTGTAACTACCTTATGAGCTTTTACTTATATGTAACTGTGTACTATGTTTATTGAAACTTTAACAGAATATATCCCATTTCCTTTGTAGAAACTTTTAACTTACATTAACTAGATATTCTAATAATTATATTATATATGTACTAAATTCTGAAAATGTTTGAATTAGCTTTTCACAAACTCCAGAAAAGAAATAGAGGTTTTAAGACAGTCATGTTGAGCATTTCTAAACATCGATACTGACTAGTAAATAAAACGCAATCCAGTAAGACAATAACACAAAAATGCATTGGTTTTGTTTTATTTTGCCTGTTTTACTCATAGGTAAAAGAGGTCCTTGTTAAAAATATATGAATAAATGGATAAATAAGACAAACATTTGAAAAACTTGGAAAGGTGACTATTTCACAAAACATTTTTTTTGCAAATGTGTATTATTTTTCCAGAAGGGAGCAAGCATTTTTGTGAAAGAAGTGACTTGCCTAGCAATTATCTGTCTGTGGTCGGCAAAGTTAATAGAACACTTTCCTTCCATAAGTTGAAGATGAAATAAGAAGTACTCCTCTTTTGATGTGGGCTTCTGCTGTTTTATAATATCAGAATATCTTAGTACCAATATATTCCTCTGTCAACCACATAGGCAATTTACATTCCATATCCTGTAGATTTATTCTCAATCTATTTTATGAACAAAATAAGATTTATATATTAATAAAATACTGGAGACACGGTTTAAGCTACAAGTGATACCCTTTTGCTGAGAAACTATAATTTATTTTGAAAAGGCCTAAAATTTTCATGTTTCCTTTTTCTGCTTTATATTACATATTCTATAAACCTGTATTTCAAGTTTATTAGGAAAATATGTAATATTATTTTAAAATATGATAATAAAGGCCAATGAAAATATCTTTGCAGGAATTTTATTTTTCTATGATCTTGGTCAACAAAACTAACTTGCTTCTTCCAGAATACAAACTATAAACTAAATCACATATTTCTATATATTTCAAGGAATAATTATCTTGGTTAGCTGAATATATTTTGTAGTATTTGTAATTATGTATGTATGTATGTATGTATGTATGTGTGTGTGTGTGTGTATTTGTTTGCTTGTTTCTCTTTCGTAAAAAAAACAGTCACTTGCCCTGTTTGATATTATATTCAAAACTGTACTTTTATCATGAATATTTTCATTTATGTCTATCAAAAGTATAGTTTTGTATGCCTTTCTTTAAAATCATACATATAAAATGGTTACCTCTTATAATGCCTTTACTTACTTCAAACAGAAAAGAACAAGTTTAATGAGAGAGAGAGAGAGAGAGAGAGAGAGAGAGAGAGAGAGAAAAGAGTGTGTGTGTGTGTGTGTGTGTGTGTGTGTGTGTGTGTGTGTGTGTGTGTGTGTGTGTGTGTGTGTGTGTGTGTGTGTGTGTGTGTGTGTGTGTGTGTGTGTGTGTGTGTGTGTGAGAGAGAGAGTGAGAGAGAGAGAAAGAAACAGAAGGACACAGAGAAACTCCCATATGATAAGAGCATCCACATAATTAACAAAACTTAATACTCATAAAAAATAATTACTAGTATGATGAAACAATATCCATGAATGGTGAAAAAATATCATGAAATCATAATAGCAAATTGATGTACATAAGATCCTCACAGAAACTTGAGAGCACAAGTGAACAAAATGCAAATCCACCGTGATATAGATAATTCAGGAAAGGCAATTCAGAATCACTATCTCTGATATTTTTTTTATGATATTGACAAATTTCAAGGTCTAGGATATCCAGATTTACACAGCATTTACACATATCTTTTTTTTTTTTTTTTAGATATTTGGAATTTGGTTTCTTAAGCAAATAAAGAGTAACTGAAAATAAAATAGTAAATTAATCCAAATAATAAATGTAAGAGTGGGGGTAAAAAAAAACAAAAATCATGCAATCAGGGCTTTACCTTCTAATGTATTGAAACTGGTAAAAATATGGAGTAGGGACAATATTGAGAATATAAAAAATATACATAACTTCAGTGTTGACTTTTAAAGTTACTGGAAAAGGAAATCAAGGCATGAAGAACAGCCATGTAATGGCACTTATCACAGGCATGATAAAATCTACTTTACAATATAATTCTTGCAAAATGCTGTATCAGATCTTGTGAACAGTATCATCTAATTAAAAGTCAGTGGTATCATCAGTAGAACTTGTAATAAAGTACCACAAAACTTGACATACATGAAAAGCTATTCCATAAGTAATACCAGGATGAAAATAAATATGATAATGGCTTTCAGCTATTTGAGACTTGGTTAACCCTTTAACACTGGGTGACATGATATCATATCATGTGGTGGCAGCACTTGCCACCAGTGACTTGATATCATATCCAAGCTTTTTGTATACCTGACATGCTGGTTGATCGTGCCCAAAGCAGGTGGCAACTGCTAGAACCAGCGAATAGCTCAAGGCGTCAGGCCTGTGTGCTTGAAATACCCTGGTGTTAAGAGCAGATAGGGCCTAAATCACCCCATCATCATCAAGATATAATGAAACAGACAAAGATGATTAAACCACAAGGCCTGTTCACAATCCATGTTTATATTAAGAACATGAGCAATAACATGAACAACTTTATTTCTACCACATTCAAAAGTTTACAAGGTCATATGCAGTGATCAGACAAAACAACTAATCATCACAGCCTTTAATATATCCAGTTATATTACATCTATCCAAAGAAAATAAACACTTGTTTTTCAAATGAATCTTGGAAGAACATTGATTACTGTCTCCTACACAAACATAATAAGTGTTTCTGATAACATTACACATCTGGTTTGTAGGCTTTTGCACCTTCTCTGGCTAGTCTGTCTGCCTCCTCATTACCAACGTTGCCAGAGTGACCTTTCACATGTACCTGTAAATTAAAAAAAGGCAATATATCTTTATAAGGCCAATGACAAAGTAAAGATCTTAATGACTATAGAAAAAGATAAATAGGAGAACTATTATGAAATAGGATATAGAGAAAATGATACCAGTAAGGTAAGTACTACGCGATAAAGAGAGGGAGGAAAGGAGAAAGGGAGGGGAGGGGAGGGGAGGGGAGGGGAGGGGAAGGGAGGAGAGGGGAGAGGAGAGGGGAGAGGAGAGGAGAGAGGAGAGGAGAGGAAGGAGAGGAGGAGAGGAGAGGAGAGGAGGAGAAGAGGAGAAGAGAGAAGAGGAGAGGAGGAGAGGAGGAGGAGAGGAGGGAGAGGAGGAGAGGAGGAGAGGAGGAGAGGAGAGGAGAGGAGAGGAGAGGAGAGGAGAGGAGAGGAGAGGAGAGGAGAGGAGAGGAGAGGAGAGGAGAGGAGAGGAGAGGAGAGGAGAGGAGAGGAGAGGAGAGGAGAGGAGGAGAGGAGAGGAGAGGAGAGAGAGAGACAGAGAGAGACAGAGAGAGACAGAGAGAGAGAGAGAGGAGAGAGAGAGAGAGAGGAGAGAGAGGCAGAGAGAGAGAGAGAGAGAGAGAGAGAGAGAGGAAGTTAATAAGTGAGTGAATGAATGAGTAAGTGTGTAACAGCTGCCATAACATGTTATGTGCAGTGACAATCAATGTGTGGGGGCTAGAAGCACCAGACCGCCAGACTGAACTTGACAATCTACAGGTGTCACACACCTCTTCTGATTTCCGCTAAACATTATGTCATAGTGGCCCTCTTAACCCTTTCCCGACGGGGCACTCGCTACGCGAAGACCCCTATGCTGGGCGATTGCAATATTGCATTGTAATCGTCACACTGGCATGACGCCCCGGCATCGGGAGTAAGGTATAGGGTTAACATGTCTAAATGACACTTACACTCCCTCAGTCTCCTACATTCATTTTAATAAACTTGTACATTTATGTAAGTACAATTCTTCTGTTATGTTTTGTATTACTTCCTGTTACTTCATGATGTTTACATTTTTATTATATTTTTTTATTAAATTTTCTTGATCTATTCTATGTTTTTTTTTTGTATTGTTGTTCTTTAATTCTCTTGAACTTCACCCACAATCACAATCTTTTTCTCATTCTAAACCACACTCACCCTCATACACATTCATAAATCTATTACTTTATTATTAGTGATTAGTTGCACATTAATTAATGTAATAAAAATACAAAGCAAAATAGCTCCATACCCACTGTCAACCTTTGCCTATGTTTATATCAAGGGCTTGTCTGTGCTCAACACTTTGAGAGTATGCTTCAAGGTTATTTAAAAAAATAATAGTTTAAAAATGTGCATTGAAGTTAATTTCTCAGTTTAGGTTCTTTGTGGCCCTCAAGATCTACCCTTCCGAATCAGCAATTGCATCTCTGCCTTGGTGATTGTCCACATATGCCTGAGCTCAACACTCTGCATCTTGTCTTACCATACGCATACTGAGCTTGCATAGGAAAGGGGTTACACCTACAATCAAACTGACATGTAATATACTCTAAACCTTATTTCATCTTTTGGCCCATAATATTCATTCAAATACCAAGTTTAACCCTTCTGAAATGAGCCACATCTTCAGAAGTTCACCCTGGGATGGGGATTTTAAGGTGCATGTTTCTATTATTTTCTAGATTTATATAATATGGGTCTATATATGATATATCAAACAAAATGATACTAATTAGCATTTGGTATAACAGTTCATAATAACTGAAGAAATAAATAAGAGAAGGAAGGATAATTATAGGTAGATAAAGAAAGAGAAAGACAGACACAGACACAGACACACACTCACACACACACACACACAAACACACACACACACACACACACACACACACACACACACACACACACACACACACACACACACACACACACACACACACACACACACACACACACACACACAAACACACACACACACACACACACACACACACACACACACACACACACACACACACACACACACACACACACACACACACACACACACACACACACACACCCCAATCAATCAAACCTACCCATTTAACCATCAATCCGTTTGTGGCCTTGTCCAAGTCCATCAGGTCCTCCTTGTTCTTGACTGGCTCTCCGTCCTTCTTCTTCCAATTGTTCTTCTTCCAGCTCTTCAACCATGATGTCATGCAATTAATCATGAACTGTGAATCTGTATGGACTGCCACTTTGTCAAAACCTGTAGAGCAAGTGACTGTTATGGAAACAACTGATATTTGGCACTTCATACTTCATTATTGGGTAGATAAGTTTAAAAAAAAGAAAAAAGAAAGAAAGAAAGAGAGAGAGAGAGAATTTATATATATATAATATATATATATATGTATATATATATATATATATATATATATATATATATATATATATATATATATATATATATATATATATATACATATATATATATACATATATATAAAAATAATAATATATATATATATATATATATATATATATATATATATATATATATATATATATATATATATATATATATATATATATATATATACTTTAAGAGATAATGTACAACTCAGAAACAAACATTGTACCACTTTAAAATTGACATCACAGAATATACCCACAATATATAAACTTTAATCAAAATGCCATACAGTATAACAAAAAGTAAAAATCAAATAATTTCATAAATAAATTTACTGTTTGTTGTAAACTCTTAGATACACACCTGAAACTTGTGCCAACTCTAGTGCATATGTAGCTGCTTGGATTTCCGCTGTGTTATTGGTTGGCCTTCCTTGTACTGGCTCAGACACATTGCTGAAATGGTAAGGCCTGTGATGAGTATTCATCTGTCATGGCTGCTGAAAATTCCTCTGATATAAGATATGCTACATAATTCTGTATTTTTGGTGATATTTTTCTAAATAGGCCTCTTCTGCTCTTAAGAAAAGAAAGAAAAGAAAGAGGAAACAATTGCGAAGAGGAAACAAGAAAAACCTTGTATAAAAAGCAGAATACTTACAGCGGGTGATCTCTCCCAAAGTAGACACCAACACCTGCTTTTGCTCCTACTCGGCCATTGCTTTCGCAAGCACCGTCTGTATATACAACCAGGAACCCCTGGCTATCTGTGATGAACTTCAGGTTGTTACTGTCGCTATCCGTGGAGTCATGTTTTCTGATGCTAGTCGAAGGCTCATGTATATCAAGATCAATAATTTCCTCTTGGCTCTTTCCCCTCTTCCTCTTCCCTGGCACCACAGTAGACGTGTGGAAGCCCTGAGATTGTGAGGTGAAACCAGATCCCCTTGACTTATCAGCAACGTACTCGTCAAATTTGGTTCTCAGGTCTGACAATTCTTTCTGCAGTCTCTTCATATCTTGCTTCATTTGCACAAGTGTTGGGCTTAATCTGCCATCATCATTATCATCTGCAGTGAAAATTAATCAATTTCCAAAATGAGAAAAAAACGTAAAACCAGTCGTATAACAGTATCATTAACATGCGCTACTCTACTGGTCTGATTATACATAAAATACTTCATTACAAGGGCAAAGAGAGTAAGACTTTGGATTTGGCAGAGAAACACCATTACCCTGAGTAGATGCCATACCTAACCTTGGACCTTGTGAAGGACTCAAACCCACTCTCTTTAAAAGCCCATCAGTGGGCATTACCAGTGCACCACAGTGGCCTACCTAATAATATATGACTACATTTGCACCATAAATTACAAATACTTGATAATAATTTATATTGTATAACCAGAACTGTATGAGGGATTGAATATTTTCTTCTTAGATATCTAAACTGCTTTCAAATAAGCTCTAAAATATTCCAATAAAAATAAAAAGACTAAATATCAAGAGTAATAATAATTTCATGATACCCAAACATACCCCCATTTTTTGATTTCAGTTTCATCTTTTCTCTGGATCCTGTTGCTGGACTTCTGTTATCCATCTTATCTGATGTGACTGGAGCTGATATTTGCCTGTTGTCTATAACATTTGTTATTGTGTTCTCCTTTATAAATTCTTCAGCCTCCGTCATGGTGGGGAACTTTTTGTAACGTGCCCCAAGGAATCCTGTCACCTGAGCTTGACATTCTGGCCTGAAAATAGAATCTTACATTAGAAAAAACAAACAAACTGACTCAGATGGCTATGGAATCTATTTTGAGAGATAATACGGATCTAAAATAAATAAATAAATAAACATATAAAATAAATAGTAATGTGCAAATGTTATACTGCACACTCGCACACACACAGACACACACAGACACAGACACAGACACACACACACACACACTGGTTACTGGATGATAATAGTGAGAATTGCTTTTTTTTATTAAAAGGGTAATCAGTTTAATTCATTTTTTCTTGAAGTTTAACCCATTGCGGACGGGTGTCATGACATACATGACATAGGAGCTTTGGCCTGACGACGGGCGTCATGACGTACATGACGTTTGGGGATTTTGGATCACTGTGCTATTTCATTTTGCTATGAAAAAGGAATGAGTGATGATGGCTACTGCAGTCATAATTACTATAATTACCGTAATATCGTGCTAACTTAATGTCCAAAACATAGATGCTCTAGCAAGCACTGTCTCTATAGAGCGATGGCACACACTAAGTTGATGAACCCTTGCTCTAAAGTACCGCCGATGAAGGATGTGCTGGCAGAACGAGAAGAGGGTGACTCAATCCATACCCAGTGTCTAAAATGTGCTCCTGTGCCAATATGGATGCCTTTCACTGTGGCACTCACAGTCACAAGCACAGGTTTCATTCCTTTTCCCTACCTCTTCTTGTTATCTTTATTGTAGGTGGTTATATGTTTCGTATTCATTCATGACAGCACAAAAATACGAAAAAATAAAGTTGCCTTTTGTCCTCCCATAAAACAGCAATACTTCTATCACATTAATTATAAAAAAAATAATGAGCTAATATGGATAATATACTACAATTTTAGTCAACTGCAGCACTGATTGAGCCTGTCATATGGCACATATAAGTCTCTAAACTCAAAAAAACACACAAAAAAATAAAACACAAAAAATGCTCTAGTTTTACGATGAATGACTGAAAGAGAGTGGGATGATTCAAATTATATTGCTTCAAGTGGTCTCTCTCTAAAATAAAACCTATCCTGGAGGCTGGGCAAGCAAATTTATCTCCATCTGCAATGGGTTAATACATTACTTTAAAATCTTCAGTTAAGCAATCATACTGATTATTCTTACAGAATATGCTTTCACTCATAAGCTATGGTAGTGAGTGACTTATCATGAAACCATGAGACTATATATTCTAATCCATCACAAAACGGTTTCATAATGACAATGTGAGTTTATGTCACAGCATTGACCTACACATCTCATATATTTATTAAATTCTATAAACATATCTGTGACAGACTACATAATAACTACATCCCACAAAAATTAATATAATCATATAAAAATATGTGAACAAACAGACCAACCATTACTAAAAAATCAAATGTAAATCTCTACATCCCACAAAAAATATCTTAATCATATAACAATCTGTGAACATAAAGGATATTGTTTATAATACAACTAAATGAACAAAAGTGTATCTATGTTAATGTGCATTTGTTTATTCTATATACATATGGGATATGAACACCAGTAAACTGAAGGATAATTTCAACATAAACTATACATATCAACATTGCTCTTAAGTCTTTTGATGTTAGCCTACCTTGGCCTACCTGAACTAAGACATTCACATATCTATGCATAACTGATATTACAATTGTCTTTTAAAGTTATTCATTACATGATAGCCTGCTGACATGTAGCATCCTCACATGGTATATGATATTACAGAAATATGATAGAGAATGACCTTTTTTATATACACTCCGATGAGACACATAAGCCAAGGAACAATAAACAAGTAAATGTACCAGAAAATATAATCTAAAACACATAAACACAAATAAAATATAAACTTAAAGATGCATTGCATTTTTTTACATAACACAGGACTGGAGAGGCTGTGGTGCTTCAGTTCTGTGAAAGGCTGAAATTTCATGAGAAATCGGTTATCTCTGGTTAGAAAGCAGCTGGTTGGTGTCACATCGGCCTCTTCATATTACAACAATATTCCATCACTGTAGATTTGGATGTAAAATTAAGAGTAACAAAACCAGTAAACTGTAATTCAAGGAGAATTTATACCTGTTATAGTTTGTGGATCCCAACAAAACAGAGCAATTAACTAGTATATTATCAATTGCAATAGATACAGATGAATGTGGAATTACCCAAAACCTAATAAACTATCCATCTATTGATTGTTCTTTTTCTTATATCTATGGATCTCTTGAGCATAACTCGAGCCTCTTTGTTTTCTGCTAAGATCCAGGCTGAAGTTTAAGTATATCATGAACATAAAAAATATGCCATATCATGTAAGTTAAATCAATGCAATGAGCCAGGCCCATCCTGTACAGCCTAATTCTACCACCCCAAGGGATTCTACCCAATAAGTCTTTTTCAACAAAACCAACTCTACACTTCTGAAATTGCATCTAGGAGTACCAAAATGTCTGAGCACATGTATAAAAATTTACGCATCAAATTTCATGTGAACAGAAGAAGACATATGATAATAATAACATGCAAATATTGTAAGCCTGGTAACTAACAAGATCTTTAATCTTTTGGCTTGTATTTTTATACAAAAGTTAGTCATTGTTAATATAAAAAATATGGTATGCACTTGAAGTGCTGTAGACTGTCCAGACATAGGAAAACCAACAATATTAACAACACTGGTGGTAATTACAGAGGAGTTGTGTTAAGTAATTGCTGTGGCTTCCATTTTTTCACTACAAACAAACCTCTACCATGAATATTTTGGCATGTTCTGGCTCACAGATTTCTCTGATAATCTACTGACAAATAAGGAACCAGTTCAAGCTCTATATTCCCAGAAACTGCTTGGAAACTGCATGTCCACAAA
>NW_028234405.1:42071735-42084235 GCF_977035675.1 Penaeus japonicus
GAGAGAGAGAGAGAGAGAGAGAGAGAGAGAGAATGAGAGAGAGAGAGACTGCCGACCTAATGGCTTCCGATATAAAATTCAGCATATGTTTGCAATCCCCCATAAATTCACCTTTACTACCGAGCGCGATCCATTACCATAAATCAGACAAGCTTTCCACTCCCTGATACACGCTCCTCTTCTTATACCTCCCCCTTCCTCCTCCTCCTGCTCTTCCTTCAGGTGACCTTGCGGGCGTGGGCGTGGGGCTCCTGGTGGTGGGCCTGGCTTTCGGCGCCGGGGGGACTTTCCTTGTGGTCGTCAAACGCATCCACGTCACCATCATGAACTGCTGCAAGCGCTAGGACACTGATCAATGGATGTGTTAGTTTTTGCTCGTCTCTCTTAGTTGAGGGTTACCGTCTGAATGCGTAGAGTTTCTGCCATTCTTTGGTAAGTGGGTGTATGAGTATGGCTTTGAAGGTTGCCTTGTTAAAGACTCTGCTGAAAGGATAAATGTATTAGATTATCGTCTCTCTTAGTTGAGTAGGTGTCCCATTCTGAGGGTTGTCGAGTTTCCATCGTTCTTTGGTAAGTGGGTGTATGAGTATGGCTTTGAAGGTTGCCTTGTTAAAGACTCTGCTGAAAGGATGAATGTATTAGATTTTCGTCTCTTTTTGTTAAGTGGTCATCCTTTTTTTGAATGTCTTAATGACGAAACTTTTAAAAGTTTAGTTCTCGTTATTCTTTGTTAAGTACGAGTAAGTCTATGAAGGTTATCTTGTTAAAATAAAACTGTTGAAAGGATGAATGTATTAGATTTTCGTCTCTTTTTATTGAGTGGTCATCCTTTTCTGCAGGTTGTCTTAGTGAAGAAACTTTTAAAAATATGAATGTGTTAGCTTTTCGTCATTCTTTCTTGAGTGGGTGTATATCTTTGAAGGTTTTCTCATCAAAGAATCTGCTGAATGTAATAGTAAGAATCTTTGGTGAACGGGTTTTTCTTAGGAGGTTGTCATAGTAAAGAGTCTTTTAAAAGTAAGAAGTACGAGAGCCATTCTTTGTTGAAGGCTGCAGTTTATTGCAGGTTGTCAGAGTAAAATGGCTTTTCGAAGTGATAAGTATGAGGATTGAAGTAATTTTGCGTTTGTAGAAAGTGTGATTTGAATTTGTTTCTTATTAATTAAGATCCTATTTGGTTGAAATAAAATATGCTTTCTTGATTATAACATGTTTGTTGTTCCCTCGCATGCTGACTTTCGAAAAAAAATCCTTTATATACTTGTCTCTCCCCTTCACCATTGTTTTGAAGAAGGATAACTTGATGGAACCAACATATCGACAAAGGCATTATAATTCTTGGTTATTTAATATGAATTATTTATATAATATAAAAACCTACACATCACATACACGCATACATACGCACACATAAATATATCAAGACCAAAGACCACTTAAATTCCCAATAGCCACTCCACATTATGCTGTAATAATGAAGAAAGTAGGCTTACCACTTAATCTTAATGTCAGATCATAATAAAGTATGTGTCAGTCCATCTTCTATATAAATCAATTCTCACGACATACAGAACACTATCCAGGGTCATCAGCACGAGCAAGCTGTACCTTATCGTGGTATCTAGACAAGCGCCCTCGAATCGTATGAAAACAACCGCAAATTCCCTATTGCTGTGTAATCAACATCGATCTTCACTTGTTCGTTGCTACTTTCGTGAACTCCCTACATTTATTTATCATCATATTTCTTCTTATTGTTATCATAAGTTTATGTCACTTGATAGACACTGATACTTAACAACCTCCGTGAAATTCGTTGGACTGAATTCAAACAGTCTAGATAATGCCACAGTCTAGCAATGATTTTCTGTTTTATATGAGATGGACTGTCTTGGTTCCATGCGTTTAGAACTTTCCTAGGGCAATAAAGTGCGATATTTGACATAACATGATGATATGAGTTAAAGAACGCCTATCACAAGACGATGGGAAATAGCCCTAATGCTTATTACGTAGAAACGAAGCACAATTTTCACTCCGAATGATTAACTCTACGGCTTCTCTCTTCCGTGTTCATTATCTTTCGATTATCCATTAGTTACGAGGACCCTTTCGAGAGAATTTACTTTATTGTTTTTTTCTCCTATAGGGAAGCTTGTGCCTCAGTCAGTCTTTGTTTTATATATGAGCGTGACATTCCCGATGTATTAGTCCCCTTTTCTCGTTATTCACGTTAATTTTATAACAGGTATCATGTGTCACTCCACAGAAAAATAAAAGGTAGTGACAATGATCGAGTTTAGGCACACGCGGTGGCGTAAATACTTAATGCACCTCTGATGTGTTCACCATTGGTAAACACAACAAGCACCATCACATAAAATATTCAATAGATTCCATTACAAGAATTCATGAACAGGTTCTGTGCTGTTACGTTTTCGACCTCACTTCCAAGACACGTGCTTCATTACATAAATATTGTCATGCAATCAAAGATTATACGACCCTGGCAATCACACAATAAGAAAAATGCAGACACGTATATGCATGCAAACGTATTGACACGCATACAACTCGAGACATACGCTCACTTATGTGTTCGCATTCTTAGAAATGTTGAAGTACCCACGGTTGAAAATCACTTTAACATGAACTCGGTGGCACTTGCTTCATAGCACAAGCAATGGAGAGAAGAAATGCGTCATAATGCTGCTTTGTTGCAGCTCCGTTGCCAGCGGGTCATGCAATGGTGAAGCCAGGATGGTAATGATTTAAGCTTTGTTTCTGTCGTGACTGGAGGGGCGCCCTTTGGGGTGGCTCACCCCAAAGGGCGCCTCAGTGTTTCTAATAAAATGCTTTACTTATTATGGTGTATCCTAACAGCTGGTTTACAGATCTGACGCGATCAGATACTGGAGGGCAAATATCAATAAAACTTTCATATACAACAGCATATATTGAGAATATAAAATGGCAATACAACTTACATATATTTAACAACATTAAACCTTTTTTTTAGATAAGGATACGTATAATCAAAGTTACGTTTCCATGAACTGAATAACCCAAAGCTAATCAATAGCGACCTGGTAACCCACTCAGCAATTATACCAAGACTTTCCACGTTATCAAGTTCAGCGATTAAATAATTCATAGAGGGATGTGTGAAAAATTACTCGCATACACGTTGGTTGACTTTGCATGATAGAAACACAATCAGCTGATATCGCGTCTCCTTATCATCAGGCTAAGCTTCCTCGATACAATAGTCTATTCTTATTGATATTGCTACTGGCGGTGGCACTGTAGCGATACGAACCAAGATATTGGGAGATTGGCACTGTAATCTCTCCTGAACGACTCGTCGATCATCCTCCCACCCACTCGACGGCTCCGAACTACCATCCGAGGTCGTTTACCTGGAATCTCGGGCTCGGGTCAGGTGAGGGAGGTCAGAGAGAGAGAGGATTAGCGGCAAGACAGACACAACAACAGACGGAGAGTCGGAGTCAAAAGGCAGAGCATGCAACCCTTTTTTAATTATTATTTCTCTTCTACCGTCATTGTTCTGAAGATTTAGTATGTGTGGACCCGTGTGGTACTTTGCTAAAATAAAGGCGTTTTGATTATTCTATTCTGTGTGGAGTATACGATCCTCACGGCTAATGTATACTTTGAAATGATAAAAAAAAACTTACTCTCTCTGTAAATCCTATTTTTCGATTCATCGGAAAATCCTCCCACGCTACCAACCTATTCAATTTTAAAAGGGCACGAAATCACATGCTTGGCAAAGTTCAGAATCGCCCTTACAGCACAACCTTCGCGTCCGCATGAAACATTTCAACTTCTCATGGAATATTCTAGCGACAGTCGCGTTGGAAAGCGTAAGTGCGTGTGAGAGGACAAACCGTGAGTACAAGCAGCGCAGACAATAAATCACAATCAAAGTCATTTCTTTGCGAAGAACCTGAGTCAATGACGTCAGAAATTAAACTTTAAAAACTCAACCTTTATAGAGAGCGCAGTTATATAACTCGCTGCAGGTATATGACCTTTTCCCAAAGGAGAAAGTCTGAGGAGCCAGACTTTACGACTCGCCTCCATGTTCGTCAGGTGAGGTCACTGACACTTTCGTTTGCAGGAATTGATTTTACTGTTTTTTTTTCTTTCCGTTCGGCTTATCTCTCATAATCGCTATTTCTGGGAGATACCATCCTCCCTTCTTCGGCTTTGTTTATCATTATATTGCCTGTCCTTTCTCTACTTGTGTTCTTTATATTTGTTTTTGTTTGATTATATTGTCTTGTATGTCTGGGTCTTTATAACACTGTCCTATCCCACTGGGTCGACTCCAGTCTATCCCACGTGTTGTTTTGGTATCCTTTCCCATTGCCTAATGTTTGCCAACATTTTTCTTCGGCGGCCATTAAGGATCTGGACGAGTTTGAGGCGCAGGTAAGGAATAAGGTCACGCCACTTACCCTCCTTAAGTGAGCTACCTGTGTGAGGAGGAAAAGATAGGTCAGTATATTCAGAACGATCTTTATTCACTCGGAAGTTCTTCGGCCTATTGTCCTATTAGTATGCTATGAATGCCATCCCGTTCTGTAATGTAAACAATAAATATAACATTTATAACCGGACACTCGGAAAACAGCTAGCGTCTGCGTTGGGTTAACCTACACGATAGAGACACAATAAGGTGATGCCACGTTGTCTAATCATCAATCGATCCCTTGCACCTTCGTTCACACAAGAGGCGACTGCGATTAACTATCGACAACCAATAACTGGCGCCATCAGAGCGGAAAGCCCCGTGTCAATCGGCCTAATCGGCGGTGGCGGAATCAGCGTGGTTTGGACTGGCAATCAATGACGTCAGGCGGGTTGCGAGCGCGCCCGAGGGAAAACGCTCTTTGCCTGAATCATTAAAAGGAATTTGGACGTCGTAGATTAGCTCATTGATTCACGTGGGCATTTGACATGTTCGGATAATGTGAATGCGGGCAAGGCGTTCTTCACCCAGGTCTCTGTTTATAACGAGTAGGATATGACACATTTAACTAGCCCCTGGTAACTGATCAGAAGAAACCTACATTAGAATTAAGATGTGTATTTCTAGGTGTAAACATTCATTTCTTATCCCTCAAACCTTTCTAGTCGGTAACAGCTGCATGCAAGCAACTGATGCATTTCCAAACATCAACACAGAAAACGTAGCCCACAATCACTCTCAGGAACCAGCAAAGGTCGAGCGTGAATTCCTCAGCGTCGCAAAGCATCGATAACTTGCATGTGCACCAGATATGACCTGCTGTATCATGTGTGGCCATGCTAGTCAATAAGGGCTAGTGGCTGATGAGGGGAGGGAGGAACTAAGCTTGCTAGAGGGGAAAGGCAGATAGAGGGGAACACCTAGGGATGAGAAAACGTGGAGAAAGATATCAAACTGGTAGAGAGAAAAAAGAGGTTGCAATGCGAGAAGTAGCGTGGGGTTGCAACACGGGAAAGTGCAGTTGATGGAAGGCCTCAAAGAAGGGAAAACGACGAAGAAAGGGGAACACGAACGCTAACATTGAGAAAGGGAGCGAACGAGGGAACAGAAACAGGAATAAAGATAGGTTATAGAACACCGTGATAAATAGTTATGGAGCAACAGCGGCACCTCTAACACGGCAAACGGACATACAGACACACACACACACACATACACAGTCCCACCACGACGGCCGTCCACGCAAGACCGATATCACGCCAGTCCCTGAGTGAGCTTTACGTGACCTCCACCTCCTCTTCCTCAAGCGAAGGAACCTGCAGCACGACCTCACAGCTGGTGCAAGGAGTGGTCAGAGGGAAGAAGGAAGTGAGGCAGGTGTGGTAGAGTGAGGGGAATGAGGTGCACTACTAAATGGGCGGTAGTGGTGGCGGCCCGCGGTGTGTTGTGTGGGTAACCGGGGCTACTAGGACTGTATTGGCTTCCTCGGTCTTACTCGTGTCGTGTCCAGAGCTCGCTTTCGCCCAAGACAGAACGTAACTAGTGTGTGTTTGTGTCTAAGCGGGTTATCAAACTGAAGAAGAGTGAAGTGTGATACATGTTTCGCATGTAAGTCTGTTCGAAGTTGGACGAAAAACCGTGAACATTGTTTCTATGCATTAGTGAAGAGATTCGATGACAACGAGTGGCTAGCAAGGCAGTATTGTCCAGGGGAACGGTGTACCGAGGAATGTGGTATTATGTGACGGTGTGAAATGCAATATTTTTTTAATGTGATTTTGGCTTCATGTCTGACTTTTTTTTGTAAACGTTTATTGTTTTTTTCCTTTCTTATATCCATATGTACCCATATAATACAGTTATCCCTTCCTTTGCTGACCCTGTTCATATCTGTTATCAGCTTATGCTCAAATTCCTTGTCATGTTTTGCCCTTCACGTCAACTACTTTTTCTGCATATGTTGCAATACACATTTATTATCCAGCCTTATTATCCTGGTAACGCAAAGTCCCTCGATTTTCTGATTTCCCTTTTTTTTACAAACTATGTTAATTAGAAACACCGTTAACATCTGTTTTGAGTGACAATTTTTTCAGAATCAAATGATTCATCCCCACGATACATCGCTTACCGTTTTGATCTTATAATATTTTGTATATATTTTTATTATAACACACACGGTCAGTAATTTTGTAAGGAAAAGAAAATAGAAGAAATAATCTTGTCACAAGAAAATTTATTTTTTGAAACAGCACATTGAATGCCAATAATGTAACAAAACACTGAAGCACCAATCCACCAAAAAAACTTTTTTTTTTTTGTCATAGAGACGCGTTTAATAACAAGACAAAAAATTCATAGTTCCATGAAGTGATCAGCAGATTAAAAAATCAAGCTCGCGCGCCAACCGTTTCCCAACGTGCGTGTCGTGTGCGGAAGCCGTTAGTCTGTTGTAGGTTTGGTTGCCGCGAGACTGCTGATGATAGACCTATCACCCACGGGAATAACCTGATGGTAGGTCATTTCTGTTACTTTGTCCTTTGTCTCTCTAATTTTCATAGCATTTTTTTTTCGTAATGGCAACGTGTTATTTGTGTCCAGATACAGTACAAGCCAGTTTTTTTCCTTTTTTATTTGATATATTTTCTCTGAAACTTGGATAAAGAAAAGAAACACAAAAAACAAGCAAACAAACGTATAGTCCAGGTCATGAAAGGTAACACAAGTTATCCAAGTAATGATAATAATAACAGTTATAACAAGCATCAAGTGCGCAGTTTGTGGCCCGGCAAAATACCAGACGTGAAGATAGAGATACGTCGCGCCGTTGTAAATTATCCTCAAGACACTTTAGCAAGCAATTAACCAGTAAGTCCTACTTCCACGATACTTTACGAGTTTTTCACCATGTTCGTATGTGCGTGATTGCCCTGAATTGGATAATGACAGGCAAACTGGCGATGTTGTAACGGGGTCTGGCTAGACGGGAGAGGGGTGGGGGTGGAGGGTAAGGAGAGAAAAGGAGAGAATAATTAAGATAATTAGTACTACAACGGCGGTAACGTTAACTTACTTACCTTTTCTAAAAGCATGGCAATTATGGTAACTTATTAATTCTAGTGGACGTTTAAGAAGTGACGGTGCAACCTTCATTACTGTAATATCCATTCAATTTCATTTTAGAGCCTTACAATGGCAAACGTAATTCTTGTAAGTATACTTTAATCACATATTATATTTTCTTTTATCATCATCCTATCATATTTACCAAATTTGCTTCGTTTTTTCTTTTCCTCATCACGTCTCAGTCTTGTCCATTTTTTTTTTCTAACGCTTTCCCAATTTTTTATAATTATTTATTTCCAGGCTCTTTTGTTCTCTTGTTTCACTTTTATAAGAACCTCATTTTTTTTCGACATCCCATTTTTATCCTCGTATTCAAATCTTCCCTTTTCATTTCTCGTAAAAGCTGTTTTTTCACGTTTAGATAATTTTTGATTATTTTTTGCTGACTAATATTTCCTTTTCTTAATCTTGGTTCTAAATTCATGCATGCACACCTTCTTATCTTTAAGTATACAGTCACGCAATTACTCAAAAACAAAAGTACAAACGCATACGCCTATAACCATACAGTAAACACCCACACATGCATTCATACTTCATACACTGGCACACAAATCAATATACAAATACAGTGTAATCTAATGTGGATTGTGATATGCTGTGTATATTTCGTGTAAATAAAAGACGCAATATATTCTTTCAATAATAAACAACAAGATACAATACATTTCTCCCTAGAAATAATAAAATTCCTACTGAATATATAAGTACACAGAAGCTACCAGCGGTCAGAGGCGGGAAAACTATTCCTCAGTCTGTCGGCCGAAAGCACTCACGCCACACAAACACAGCTCTAAAACGCAAACACGATGCATACCCGCTAAAGAATAGATATACGCTCATATGCACACGCACATGGCGCATATACAACGTTAAAGTATCATCAGCAACATCAATATATTCTAACTGAAGTTGAGAGTGTCACATTTTCTATAATTCCAGGTGTGAAACATAACAAAAATGGCGGACGGGCGATTTACGTGAGACGAGTTCTAATGGCTAGTCAATAAGCAAGTTCATATTGACGTTGACAATAGCAATCGATGAACCCCGCTTGTGTTGTCGTGCAAGCGAAGTGGGAGAAAGTGGAAGGCGGGGATAAGAAGAAGGTGGAGAGCGAAGGAAGAAAATCAAGTGTATGTGGATAATCTGTGGGGATACTTTTCGATTTAGTAACAAAAGTGGAGGGGGGAAGATCAGAAAAGAGATAATTATGCTAAATCGCCTCAAAGGAAAATGGCAAATGATGCACAGCTAGGAAGGACACTTTTGGGCTGAGGAAAGCGGTCGGAATGGACTGCGGGGTGTCCGTGTAGCTTGTTCGATGGAAATTCAGCGAGCGATGGCTCCCCCTGCAGGCGGCGACGGCAGGGGCGGTGCCCCCAGAATCGAAGTGGATCGCGTCGCAGGGGGCGGCGAAGGCGGCAGCGGGAACAGCAGCGGCACCGGAAGGGATTCGGTGTCCGACCTGACCAAGCGCCGCCATGCCAACGACCCCGCCATGATGAGGGAGCTGAAACGCTACCAGAACATCATGCTCCTCACGCTGCTCCCTTCCATCACCGGCGAGGCCGAGCACGCCCACCAGCACGCCCACCGCTACCAAGACACGAACGGCGACACCGCCCAGCGACGCACGTGGCTCGCGGACACCGACCACGTATCCAGCACGAGCCTCCTCCCGCGGCCCGAGGCGACGGACGGGATCACGGGCGTGGCTCATCAGGCCCAGACCAACGCCCGCCGCAGTCCTCAGAAGGTGAAGTCGGCGGGGAGTCAGAACCCCTCGGACCGAGCGGAGAAGTCCGGGCCGCAGCCCTCTGGGTCTGCCAGTGCAGGCACAAGACTCCCCATGACTGTGCACAACCCCCTGGAAACCTCCCCCCGCAGGAAGGGGAAGAAAAAGAACTCGGGCGATGGAGGAGGAGGATTAGGAGGAGGAGGAGGAGGAGCCAGAAGGAGAAAGAGCCACGAGGAATGGAGAACCGATGACATGGGGGAGAGTCCAGGAGGAGCCGGGGAAGGATCTGGAGGAAACACGGCAGAGTTCGATCTTCTAACCCTGGCGGCCCTGTACCTAGAGAGTCGACACAGGGTCTTCGGCAACGAGTGGCACCGGCGCCCCGACACCCTCGCCAACACCAGGTAGTACAGGCCCTTTTGTTGCCAATGACGGAAGCTCACAAAAAGAAGAGAGACAGACAGACAGACAGAGAGACTCCGAGAGAGAGAGAGTGACAGAGAGAGACAGAGAAAAAGAGAGAGACACAGAAAAAGAGAGAGACACAGAGAAAGAGAGAGAGAGAGAGAGACAGAGACAGAGAGTGAGACAGACAGAGAGAAACAGACACAGAAAGAGAGACAGAGAGATAGACACAGATGAGAGAGACAGAGAAATAGAGAGACACAGAGAGAGCGAGAGCGAGAGAGAGAGCGAGTGAGAGAGAGAGAGAGCGAGAAAGAGAGAGAGAGAGAGAGAGAGAGAGAGAGAGAGAGAGAGAGAGAGAGAGAGAGAGAGAGAGAGAGAGAGAGAGAGAGAGAGAGAGAGAGAGAGAGAGAGAGAGAGAGAGAATGAATGAGACAGATAGATAGACAGAGGCACAGAAAGATAGACACAGGAAGAGAGAGAGAGAGAGAGAGAGAGAGAGAGAGAGAGAGAGAGAGAGAGAGAGAGAGAGAGAGAGAGAGAGAGAGAGAGAGAGAGAGAGAGAGAGAGAGATAGACAGAGGCACAGAAAGAGAGAGAGAGAGAGAGAAAGAGAGAGTGACAGAGAGAGAGAGAGAGAAAGATAAAGAGAAAGAGAGAGAGAGAGAAAGAGAGAAATAACTGACTAGTTAGATATTCGACGAGAGGTAGGGCGAGGTTAGGGGTCGTGTTTTGATTATAGCTAATTGGGTTAAGCTGTTGTTCCTTGCAAGGAAATAAGCTTGTCGAATGCCAAGGCTGGGGGCCATGCTGTTCTTTCGCCATCTCATGCTGACACCATACCTCCATTGCCACGATGGTGATTTCTACTTCTATACCTGGATTCGGGACTGGTTTTAGGTTACAATTAAGTTTGTTTATAAGTCAGAGTATATGTCATGAATAAGAGCTTAATGTCATGCTACACGTATACTGTATGGGTGCCTTTTGTGAACATTTCTTTATTAGTATATGTGTGTACCTATTGATTAGAATGTGTGCATGAGTCAGTGTCGTGTACTTGCCACATTTCCAATACCTCTATTATTGTTATACTAATTTACTTCCGCTGGTATAGGTGAGTGTATGAGCTAGAGAGAGAGAGAGAGGGGGGGGGAGGGAGTGGGAGTGGGAGTGAGAGTGAGAGTGAGAGTGAGAGTGGGAGTGGGAGAGGGAGAGGCAGAGACAGACAGAGGCAGAGACAGAGACAGAGGCAGAGGCAGAGGCAGAGGCAGAGACAGAGACAGAGACAGAGACAGAGACAGAGACAGAGACAGAGACAGAGACAGAGACAGAGAGAGAGAGAGAGAGAGAGAGAGAGAGAGAGAGAGAGAGAGATGTAACAACCTCTGTAACATTAAAAGACAGGTTACATCCAAAGTGAAAATTCTCTTTCGTTACAAGTAGGTGCAACATAATGATAAACAACCTTCGAATTTCAGTCTTTCTTGACTTTGATTATAGTAAAATGAACAAAATTATGATAATCGTTTATGAATTGATCAGTTGGTGATTAATTGGTTTATTTCATATTGCACAGTTCCATGACAATGCTATTACCTGTTGCTTATAAATATTGTAGCTCTAAATCAATAATATACTGTAATTAACTATATTTAATTAGATCACAAACAAAATCATTCATAAGACTTAAATCTGTTCATGAGCGAACCGGTAATCAGTGAATGTGAAGAAATTAAACAATTACCTGTTGCAATGATCCTTTTAAATGTGCAAACCATACTAGACTATGGCATTTCTCTCTCTCTCTCTCTTTCTCTCTCTCTCTCTCTCTCTCTCTCTCTCTCTCTCTCTCTCTCTTTCTCTCTCTCTCTCTCTCCCTCCCTCCCTCTCTCTTTCTCTCTCTCTCTCAAGTGTCGTGTGTGCATGTACGCATGTAATTGTGTGTGTGTTCGCCATCTTATCGTGTGAGATATATTGACATTTTAGACAAATTCAGACATATAATTTTCCATCCATGAAGACTAGGTGTTGTTTCTACATTTACTGCAATCCACTGATTTCCTTTCATCGTGGATGTTGAAATAATCATTGTCATATTTGAATGTTTGTGAAGATGACATTGACTGGTTATGTATTTGAGCTGTAAAACGCCTAACTTATCATTGGTTCCTGGTATCATCTTATGGGTGGTAGTAATTCTCCTATGTGTGTGTCCATCTGTCCGTATGTCTATGTGCATTTGGTCTCTTCTATTCCAGATCCAAAACTGCCTAACGTAGTTTCAGTGTGTGGAACATGGATGCTTTTGAAAAATAAAGTTTTCTGTACCTTGACGTAGAATTCATGCCTATGTTCATGATGACAGAGCTAAAATCTATTAGTTTAACATCTGAACTAAGATTTCCTTTTATGAAGTACATGGATGAAGTTATTCATCCTCTTCATGTTCACTCCCCACTTCGAGTGATCCTCGCAGAGCAACAGTGATTGGTGTCACTTTTCCTAACAGCATTTGTCTAGAAGGTGCGCTAACCTCAGAATGGATAAGCTGCGAATAAATTGCTACGAACAGGCGTTGAATAGCAGTGAGAGTGACAGCCATGGTTTACTTTATAGGCTCTGTGCCTTTAGTCCAGAAAATCTGATATTAAGATATATCTTTCGAAAGTTTCTAGACTTTCAGAGCAAGGCATCCATGCGTCACTCTGGTAGATTCCACTAATATTAG
>NW_028234405.1:42099235-42106735 GCF_977035675.1 Penaeus japonicus
AGGAAAAGGTCAGAACAGATGAGAGCAAGAGCAGTAACGGCGACAGGTGAAGTCTGACATATTGGAGAAGAGAAGGCAAACACATCCCAACAAAATTCAACTCACAATATCCATGGCCGACGCCGTGAGGGGAATCCCCACCTCACTGGCATATTCCTGAAGTTCCTGGAACTCTTCGCGTGAAAATTCGAGATGCTCTTTGTGGGCGCCGTAAGTGTCCGCCCACGCGTGGGGCCCCGCGTAGGGGCGCGCGAGGGCGTGGCGGTTGAATTTGTCCTTCAGGGAAGATTTCTGGAACTTGACGCAGTCCGCACCACATTCCTGAGTAGGACATCGTGAAAGTGACAGGCATACATATAAATGAACATGCTAAATTTCATGCTTTAGAAAGAGATCTAAAAAAAATCGTAAATACGACCCCAGACATTGTCAAGAAACAAATTCATAAGTAGGCATAGGGACCACATCTCACAATAACATAACACAGATATATTATTGACACAACCCCAAACAAAGAGTGCCAAGGGTTGCCAAGTTGACATAACCCCGACAAAGAGACCCATAGATATACTGATGACACAACCCCAAACAAAGAGTGCCATAGATTGCGAAGTTAACATAACCCCGACAGAGTGACAAAGATTTCTAAATTGGCATAACCCCAACAAAGAGTCCTACAGACTGCATTATTGACACAAACAAAGAATCCCACAGACTGCATTACTGAAACACAACCCCAAACAAAGAGTGCCATAGAGTGCCACCCACACGTACCTTCGCCCGCCGGATGAGGGTCTTGGCAAGGTCAACGTCCCCTTGGTGATTCTGGCCGATCTCTGCGATGATGAAGCAAGGCTGACCCTCCCCGATGTAGCGGCCTGGCACCAGCTCCAGGGGCTCCATCCCTCACACCTAACAAAAATAAAGAGCGGGGGAGCATTTTTTAAATCTGTTTTGATTTGTGATTTTTAATTCCATTTTTGTTTAATTTTTCTATTTAGTGTTTTTTTTTTTTTTTTTTTTTTTTTTTAGATTTGTATTTTTTGTGCGTTTCTCTTTGCTTTACGATCTTATCTCTTTTATGAATCATATTTTTAAAAAAATCATTTCACTTTTTTGCGTTTATTTTACATCATGCTCTCTCTCTTTCGTTTTATGTATCTTATTTTGCTTCATGATGTTTTTTTCAGATTTCATGGCTTAAATTTGATAAATTATTGTTTATATATATATATACATATATATATATTTATATATATATATATATATATATATATATAATATATACACATTAATTATTTTGCGGGATAATAAAAGTATAAAGACTAAGTAAGAACCTGCACTGAAAACAAAGCAAATAGCAATATCTCTCCGACATACAAAACCGACAAATTCTCAAAAAAGACATCGCTAACTAGTACCCTTTTAACCCTATAGAGTACAAAGTAGTCGTAAATCCTGGAAAGAGAGCCAAAAAAAGAGAGAGGACCACGCCCAGAAACAATATATCTCTTTCCCTGATAACTATTTAGTCGCTTAAGCACCTCCTTCGCTCGTTGGAAACACCTTTTCAGGGATGATAACGATAAAGGTTTGGGTGTCACGCTTTCCACTTGTTTTTAACGTAATTGTTTTTGGCGGCTTTTTTTTCTCAGTATGGAATTTCGGATTATTTTTGTTTATTTTTGTGTCTTCGTGTGAAAGGAATATATATATATATATATATATATATATATATATATATATATATATATATATATATATCATATATATATTTATATATATCATAACTACCGGAAGCGGTATCTTCTACGAAGGAATATTCACCGCTTTGGACATTGAATATTTCAAATGCCACACGCTAAAGTAATCTAAATGCAATTAAGAAGACGATCTCCTCAAAAAAAAAAAAAAAAAAAAAAAAAAAAAAAAAAAAAAAAAAAAAAGGACGAGATTACAAGAGGTGGTACGAAAGTCTGCAACCGATGTCTCTGAAAGTTCCGGCCGGTGAATCGTGTTTTTTATTTTCATGAAATTAAGGAAACTTGCATTTTTTTTCACTTTTCTACATGAATATTCAGGTGCAGAAGCCACTAGGTCTTTTTCGTGAGAGTTCCGAGTGTCATAGCTTAACGTTATTGCAAGATATTATTGATGTTTTTGAAGTACCTTTAGTCGTTGGCATAAACCTTGACTATTAGGATTTGAAATTGAAATAAATAAAGAAAAACGTAAAAATAAATAGAAATAAAAATAAATGTGATTATGAATAAAATTAATAGATATAAAATGAAGCAACAAACATGGTACTAAGATAGATTAACAATATATATACATACATATATAAAGATATAAATATATATATATACACATATAGATATAAATATACATATTTATATAAAGAATAAAAAATAAATAAAAATGTAACAAACGCGTTCCACTCCTTCCTCCACTTTGAACATTGATCACAAATAACATTTAAGGTTTATTTTCTCTTTCGACGCGCTTACGTTCACTTTAAGTTACATTCGATATTTATATGTTATAGGTTCGTCGTATTTCAATTATTTATTATATTTAAAAAACTAAGCCAACTGATGTTAGATTACGATTTTCATATCAAGTTCAGTGAAATTACGAAGGGATTTTGAGAAATAAACCCATTTTCGTCAAATTGCATTTCCAGAATCTGAACTACAATTTCTTCTGATTTTTAAGTACAAGTATTCTATTTCAGTTCTGCTTAAATTAACCTAACGGGTCTAATATTATTCAAATCAGGAATATTCGTTTCTTTCTCATATTCTTCACACTCCTGTTATCTTCCACTATCTCAACCAAACTCACTGATTCATCATTCATATGACGTTGATTTCCGTTGTAATTCTTATTGGCTTAACATTCGTCACAGTTCAACGAGCTCTGCAATTGCGTTCTGCAGTCATAATCTTTTTAGTACTTCGTGATACTT
This sequence comes from Penaeus japonicus, assembly GCF_977035675.1. Lineage (NCBI taxonomy): Eukaryota > Metazoa > Arthropoda > Malacostraca > Decapoda > Penaeidae > Penaeus > Penaeus japonicus. The sequence goes on from NW_028234405.1 coordinate 42,102,207, forward strand.
ACATCACGTGCAATTTACTTCATCTAGAATTCTTGTATCACCAATATAGTTTCACTCGCAATTTATACTTATTTCATACACAACATGTTTTCAGAATACCTTCATATTTAGAGACGTCGGTTGGTGATATCAACCTAAGGCCCTTTTCATCATTTTTTTCTTTACCAACATCACGTCCATAACAGCATTACCAGCATCCGGTTTGGAACCACTTCATTACTACCAATAACTGTCAAAATATATTTTCCAAAGGATTTCCAGATATTGCCGAAGTGCTTCCATCAACCAGGAAATATCAAAGACTAACATAACGTTGGCAGAACACTAAAAATATAACAACACGTTTCACATCACAAAATCATATCTAAAATCGGCGGTCACGTAATCTATCCGAGCATGTCGCCAGCATCTTCAAAACTATTTGTCTCATCACCACCATCGTGGCATCATAGCTCTACACTATTTCCACACACTGAAGCCAACACAACACCGAACTCTGCATACCTGCAATACACTTCGTTGCATGACTCTGCCTCCTCCTGTAATCCAAGATGCAGTACTCAAGACACGACAATCTTACGCAATGACCATAAACGTAATCACTCAAGTACAAAGTACTTCCTGGACGCGAGCGTTGCTGTTCGGGAGGCACTTGCGGGCCACGACCAGCAGAGCCAGAATGAGTGCCAAACCGGGTGTCTGTGTAGAGGTGGCAGCAGAAATGCTAGGGGAAAGGTTGGTGCACTGACCTGAGGGTGTGACAGTTTGTTTACATCGACGTGCAGCATCCACGCAGGTCAGCTGGTCTGCCGTGCGCTGAACACGATGCTCAGTGCTACTACAATGGACTGGTGGACCTCGGTTCTGATATTTTTCCTGTGACAAGATGGCGATGCTTTCTTTGGAGTGAGGAACGTCCTGGGAAGAATTACTTAGCATAGGACCACAGACAAACAGACGGAAATTAATATGCGAAACATCTCGCTTTCTTTATCTCGTCCGGAGGGTCCTCATTGATCCGCTGTAGTTCTCCCCGGAGCCGCTGTGTCGGAGTGGCGCTAGTGTCGGCCAACAGTGTTGCATGTAGGATCACATGCGGGAATTTAGCCGTTTTCGTCGGTGTAGTGTGTGCTGGTGAGTTGTTATCCAAGGATCCTGAGGCTTCACCCGGGTCCTGAGCCTTTCGCTGTGTCGGGGCCGAGCGGCAGGCGAACGAGGAGCAGTTCTAGAGGCCTACCAGTGGGATTTGAGGGAAAGTAAGCTAAGTTGTCCCGTTTAAAGAGGTTTTGTATATTGCATTATTGATGATATTCCTTCAGGTTCAGCTTCTAGTTTGCTTGTTGACAGAATTGTGACTAATAAGGAGGAACTGAATGCAAATCTAAGTCGATGATTACAAAGTATTTTTTTACCCATGTCAAAATACATACAGAACATTTTTTTGAAATGCAGTTTCTTCAACAACACAATGCACACGAAGAGAAATTTCAAAACCGCTATTTCAACGAATATTGGTAACACCTTCATCAAGCATATCACAGAGAATCCTAATCAGTTGAAAATGTTGCTCAAAACCCGCATGCAAGCGATGTTGATGATCATAAAGCGAACGTTTGTGAAGCTGTCAATATCATCAATGTGACCCCGAGTGCATCCCGAGTCACGCATCCTCACGCTCTTTTGCTGAATCATGGTCATCCCAGCAGAGCCAATATGGGAGGGGAGGGCGAGACACCACGACCCGCCGTCACAACACAAGGCCAGGCTAGGTCAGCACACCGACCTCATTCTTGTGTTGCCGAGAATCCGTGTTTATTCGCACTCTTAATTAATCGGTGCTTGTGTCACGATTATTGACTGTGCATAAAAGTCTAATGTCTGTCATAATGGTAGTCATAATAGGCCTTAATTACGGGGTTATCAGATAGGTTGCAATTTTGTGGCGAGAAACATGTTGTTTTTTCTGCATCCCAACAGTGAGTACTCGCAGCTGTGGCCACTATTTGCGTGGATGTGATCCGTACTCCCTGTTCTAAACCGTCTATTAACAACGATCATCCCGAAAACATACTCGGTAACTAGCAAGAACTTTAGATGTGAATTATGTGTATTACTTCGTTTTTGTTTTTCACGGTTACTGTAAATAAATAGATAGATAGATAAATAAATGAATAAATAAATAAATAAATTAATTAATTAAAAAAATATATATACATATATATGTATATATATGTATATATGTATATATATATATATATATATATATATATATATATATATATATATATATATATATACTTTATATGTATTTATGTGTATATATATATTTATATATATATACATATATATATAATATATATATATATATATATATATATATATATATATAATATATATATATATATATATATATACATATATACATGTATAACCACACACACACACACACACACACACACACACACACACACACATATATATATATATATATATATATATATATATATATATATATATATATATATAATTCCATGATCTGACGCATGTTATAACACTGGTTTCAGCATCAAATTCGATAAATAAAACAATAAAAAACAACGATTACACAGCCATTTCACACACAAACGACAGAATACACTAACGCTTAGAACATCAATATCTGACTGACACCGTTACGCACAATCCATATGAACATTGAACAGAATGGGGACAAAACATGAATAATAAGAAATCAATAAGAGATAATAAGAAATGAATGATCGAGATAATAACGTCGCGATTAACGTAACTACGATCGAAAATAGGTCAGACGAGATACCCGGCGACGCGAACAACAACAGAAAACGCCATGATACGCGAACAGTGATAAAAGTAAACAGTGTAGCACTAAAGGACGGCAGTAAAAGACATACGTACGTAGTAAGGGACGAATCAAAACAATATTCGAGAGATTCGGAGCAGGTTAAACACGGAAAGAAACGTAAGAAGCGATAAAAGCGCAACAGAAGGGAAGGCAAAACAACCTGACCGACATACCAAGGCAGATTTAATTAAGGCCACGTAACAAACAGACTAAAGCAGGCTTAGTCATCAAAACACGTTATCACTCATGCAGTAACACCCGGGAAGGGAGGGAATTTATTATGATAAGGGAAACACCAGATACAAGAACAAACTAGATTTTTCGATATAAATAAAACCGCTCAGTCATGCCGGTAACAAAAGCAGGGGAGAAGCGCACAGGGCATTGGACTTGTTGCTGTCGAGACACGGCGGGCCTGCATCCCTACACCCTTGCCCCCTGCCCCCAGCCCCTGCCTCCCCCATACACCACGTAACGTGAATAAAACGACATGTGGGTCAGAGTGCTAGCCATTGCAAGCACAATTGCATGAGTATGTTCGCGCTCCGCAATACAAAAGGAACAGCAAGTTGACGTCGCAGGTTTTTCACGAGCCCGAAGAGGTTGTTATTTTGACCGAGAGTTCATTTGAGTCATCATTACGAGGTTAATGACCTGGCAAAGTGTAGGACACAGATCAGGCTGCCTGTGACGGCGTGCGGGCGTGCAGACCTGCTGCGGCGCGGGGATCAATGCGGCCTTCCGTGGCCACGCCCGGCGCCGGACGAAGCGCTGACCTGACCTGTGGCGGCTTCACCTCCTGCACTACCTTTGTCTGGAGACGACTCGAGGCGGTCAAGGGATGCTGACGTCCTCTGGTGCTGACGTCGACCCCGGCTTTGCTGTCGATCGGCTTCGTGCTGACGCCAGTGCTGACCCCACTTACAGACATGCATATCTATCTTTCTGTCTGTCTGTCTGTCTGTATGTCTATCTATCTATCTATCTATCTATCAATCAGCCAATGAATCAAACAATCTATCTATCTATATATATGAATATGTATATATATATATACACACACACACACACATATATATATATATATATATATATATATATATATATATATATATATATATATATATATATATATATATTATTATATTATATATATATTATATATAATATATATATATATATATATATATATATATATATATATATATATATATATACATATACATATATATATATGTGTGTGTGTGTGTGTGTGTGTGTGTGTGTGTGTGTGTGTTGTGTGAGAGAGAGAAAAGAGAAGAGAGAGAGAGAAGAAAGAAGAGAGAGAGAGAAGAAAGAAGAGAGAGAGAGAGAGAGAGAGAGAGAGAGAGAGAGAGAGAGAGAGAGAGAGAGAGAGAGAGAGAGAGAGAGAGAGAGAAGAGAGAAGAGAGGAGAGAAGAGAGAAGAGAGAGAGAGGAATAGAGAGAAAGAGAGAGAGAGAGGGAGAGAGAAAGAAAGAAAGAAAGAAATAGAGAGAGAGAGAGAGAGAGAGAGAGAGAGAGAGAGAGAGAGAGAGAGAGAGAGAGAGAGACAGAGACAGAGACAGAGAAAAGCTTACCCTTCTTTGTTTTCCTACTAGAAATATCACTGATAGCCATCGCCTTCTCCCTATGCTATCCTCACCAGT
>NW_028234405.1:42114235-42116735 GCF_977035675.1 Penaeus japonicus
ATGATAATAATGATAGTGATATTGAAAACAGTACTAGTGATTAAAAAAATAGTAATTATAATATTAATGATGATCTACTACTAATGATAGTAATGCTAATTATAGTAATGATATATACAATGATAAAAAAATGGCAAAAATGATGATATTGATATTGAAAATGATAATGATAATAATAATAATAATTGTGACAGTAATGATGATAATGATATGAATTATTATCATGCATTATACTATCATTAATATTATTGATTATGATCATCATGATGACGATAATATGAAAAGTAGCGATAATATAAGTGACGTTGATAATGATAACAAAAATAACAACAACTATAATAATAATAAGAATAGGGAAGATAATTATAATTAATAACAGTGAAAATATTGATGATAATAAAAATAAGATTTTAGATGATAGTAGTATTAATGATAATATCATTGATAATGATAATAATAATGATAGTGATGATAATGATAATGATAATAATATTAATAATAATGATGATATTAATTATTATGATTATCGCAAGAATAACGATAAAGATAACAATAACTATTATAAAAGACATTAGTATTATAGTCATCCTTGTCATTATTATCATTTTTATCGTTATAATTATTTTTACTCTTGTTATCATTATCATCATTATAATTATTATCATTTTTGTCGTTATTATTATTTTTACTCTTGTTATCATTATCATCATTATAATTATTATCATTACCATCATTATTATTATGATGAGATTTCCTCACATGACATTACTGGTAGCATGCATTTATTCAGCATCTTCCTGTGTGTTTACACGCTAGACTTACGATGAATGCTGTCCAGCCAAATGTTATATGCTGTTTGATCTCGGGGAGAAAATGCAGCATTGTTTATTAGAATTTTCTAAGATCAATATATTTGTGTACTTCGTGTATGACTTTGTCGTGCACCTTTTTGGCCATACTATTACTACTACTACAACTACTATTACTACTACTACCGGTACTACTACTACTACAACTACTATTACTACTATCGCTACTACTACAACTACAACTACTATTACTACTACTACAGCTACTATTACTACTACTACCGCTACTACTACTACTACAACTACTATTACTACTACTACTACTATTGTTACTACTCCTACTACTACTGCTACTACTTCTACTGCTACTACTACTACTACTGCTACCTCTACTGCTTCTACTATTGCTACAAGAATAACACCAATAATAATGGTAATGACGCTAAAATAGTATAAAATAGTATAAACTGATAATGATAGCAGAAGCAATAATGATAATAATGGTGATAAGGGTAATGATGCTGTAAAATAGATGGTAATAGTAATAATAATGATAATGATGATAATGATGAGAATAATAATAATAATAAAGACAAAGTAATGATGATAACATTAATCATGAAGATGATAACAGAGCAACACTGTAGCCAATGAAGTCACGGTAACAGTGATACTAATGATAAGAAGAAAAAAATGGCAATAGATATGAAGGATAAAGGGAAGGATAATGAAAATAATGATGTTACTAAGTATAATAATGTCTATAATAGTAGAATTATGATCAAGAAATAATTATTGCAATGATAATGATAGTAATAATGATTATGGTAATAGTAATGACAATCCTCATGAGGATAAGAATGATAATGATGATGATTTTGATAATGATGATGATGATATTAGTAATATTGATGATACAGATGATGGTAATAATAATGATGATTATAATGACAATGACAATAATGATATTGATCATAACAAGGATATCAATGATAACAATAATAATAAGGATAATGAAATTATATTAATAGTGATAATGATGATAATGAAAATTATAGTAATAATAACTGAAATAATGGTAATAAAATAGTTATAGAAATAATAATAATAAGAATAGTAGTAATAATAATGATACTGATAATGATAATCATAGTAGTAATGAAAACGATAATGATAACACTACTTATATATAATCATGATAATAACAATGTCAATAACGATGATATGATAGCAATCTTAAGGATGATTATGATAATTGTAGCAATGTAATGATAATAATAATAAAAAAAAATAATGATAATAATAATAATAACAATGATAATAATAATAACAATGATAACAATAACAATAATAATAATAATTATGATAATAATAATAATAATACAGTAATAATAATGATAATAGTAATAATAATAATAATAATGATAATAAAATGATAATAATGATGATAATGATAATAATGACAGAAATTATGATGATAAGAGTAATGGCAATGATAATAATGATAGAAATAATAATGGTAATGATGATAATGAGAACAATAATGATCATGATGATAGTAATAATAACAGTAATGATAATAATATTGATAATAATGATAATGATAATAACACTAATAGCAATGATAATAATAACAATAATGATAATAATGATAGTGATAATAATGATAGAAATGTAAATTATACTGATAG
>NW_028234405.1:42126735-42136735 GCF_977035675.1 Penaeus japonicus
TCTTGCATGTGTTTGTATGTATGAATGTGTGTATTTTCCTCGACAAAGTTTCGTATGTGTGTTGCTGGAAGTATGTATATGTTGTGCCATTGTTAGGTCAGTATGGCTGGCACTGAGGCATTGTGACACGTTGTCTCGGAAGCACATTATAAAGCCGCGTTGTAGAGTTAGACTGTAAACTTTGCGTGTATGTACCACTGGGGTAAAGTTTTTTTTTTCTTCTTCTTTTGATTTCCACAAGTTCATTCTATTTACTGCACAACGTATAGATAGGAATGAATATAGGAAGTATACCTAATTAATTCATACATATCAATGCCTGCATCGTTCGTGACTGGAAGCCCCAAACATATAATACAAGTCGCTTATATAATGCGTGTTTAGTCATATGAGTAAAACTACAATAGTAAAAGAAAAGAAGAGGCCAGGGACATACTGTGACTTGCTGTAGGGATTCTTTCATGGTCGTCGCCAGGTTCTGACGGTGTCAAGCAAGCACGCACTCTTCTTATGTTGCATTGTTCAATTAGAATACATGTGCATTGATATGTATGTGTACACTGATTAAAAAAAAAAATTGTATTACGTCTATTTGATACTTGGGATGAAGGCAAGAAGTATATTTTTTAGTATGTATTTTTCAGGGACAGTGGGAACGTGTAAACTTTGGGACTTAAGTGTTGAGAAGAAAATGAATCGTGTTGATAGTGTGTATCTGTCGTCAAGGAAATGCATAGGTGTGTACGTCCATGTGCACAGTATATGCGATTGTGCGCTTCTGTGTGTGTGTGTGTTTGGTTGTTCGTTTTTGTGTGTTTGTTTGTTTGTTTGTTTGTTTGTGTGTGTGTGTGTGTGTCGCGCCCTTAAGCTTAATCCTTTCTAAGGACACGACACTTATTTTGGCAGCGGAAGTCCGGTGTATATAGAATGAGGGAATTTTCACGCGCTTAGCTATTTCCTATCACTGCAAAATGTATATGATTACTGATATCTATCTATAAACATGTATGGTTACGTTAGTGAGAACGATTTTATATTTGTATATTTATATATACGTCTCTCTCTCTCTCTCTCTCTCTCTCTCTCTCTCTCTCTCTCTCTCTCTCTCTCTCTCTCTCTCTATATATATATATATATATATATATATATATATATATATATATATACATATATATGTGTGTGTGTGTGTGTGTGTGTGTGTGTGTATTTATATATATGTATGTATATATGTATATATATATATATATATATATATATATATATATATATATATATATATATATTTATATATATACATATAAAGCGTGTCCCTAAACACAGGGTTAATCCCACCCAACCCGGCCGACGCGCCCTTACCATCCACAGCGCCTCGTGTTGATTCGCTTCCCAAATGACCAAAGATTTACGCCCTGCCTTTTTCGTCTGTGTCCTTTCGGATAAGCGGTTTACCTCCTTCCTCTCCTTCTCGGTCACGGTCGTTGCAAGGGAAGGTGACCAGAAAAGGACTTCATTCGTCGCAAACCCTGAGCTACCCTGGTTGCGAGGGCGGGGGAGGGCGGTGGGTGGGCGGGTCGAGAAGCCTTACGTAATCTCACCTCTTGTCACAGACTGTCTCTTGCATTCCTCTCCGTGTGGGTCTTTGTTGTTCTTTATATATGTATATATATGTATATATATATATATATATATATATATATATATATATATATATATATACACACATACACACACACACAAACATATACATACATACAGGTTTTTATATGTTATGTATATGTATGTATGCATGTATGGATGGATGCCTGTGTGTATATATATATATATATATATATATATATATATATATATATATATATATATATATATGTATATATATATATATATATATATATATATATATATATATATATTTATATATATATACATATATCTATATCCAGAGAAAAGAGAAAGAGAGAAAGGTCATCCTTTTTTATTCACATATCCCTACAAGATATGATCCTTTATGCTATTGTCCTTAACGTCCCCATGATTAGTCTGATTATTTCCCTTCCCATTATTGCCACCTCATTAATCCAACACAATTCCAAACTTGATCAGTGCAGACCGATTCCAAACTCAAATCAGCAATTATTCCTTAAACAGATCATCCTTCACAGAAATAATTAGCACACCATCCGGAGTAACTATCGGCCAATCCACGATGTTTAATAAGATCAAAGTAATTTAGCTTGGGAAGCCTCACGTGCAGACAACGTAAAAGTTGGATTGGCGATTCATCACATTGCAGAGCTAATCGATTGGTAATTTTAGGTTCAGAATCGGAAACTGCTTGCACGCACGCACTCGAATGCAATGCAATGGAATGGGAGGTCAGGAAAGCAAACGCGGATGGGAGAGCGAAGTTAAATGGCGAACAAAGGGAGAGGTAAATAAAGTGAGAGGGAAACAAAACAGAGAGGATGGAGTGGAAGGAGAGTTAAGAAAACAAAGGAAAAGAAAGGGGAAATAGATGGAAGGAAAAACAAGGTAAAAGGCAGCAGCAACAGTACAAAATTGGAAGGGAAAGTGGAGTCAACAACAACGACAAAATGGAAGAAACAGGAAGGTAAACAACAAAATGAAAATAACAGTGGAATAAACAATAACAACAACAAAATAGAAGAAATAAGAAAGTAAACGATCACGAAGTGGAAAGAAAAAACAAAGTAAACAACAACATAGAAGAAACAGAAAACAGCAACAGAAGAAAAAAAAACAGGAAAATAAACAGCAAAAACGATAAATTTGAAAAAAAAGAAAAAAAAGAAAACAAAACAAACAACAACAAAAAAACAAACAAAAAAACAAGAACTATAATACATCCTTCTTAACCTAAAAAAAAAAAAAACTTCAGACAGTAAAACAAAAAATCTCAAAGATCGCTTTATAATAACATAGCGACCGCTGATATAAACGCCAGGAGGCTATTCATAAGAGAAGCAAAAGGACCATAAACGTGTGACTGGAAAAGGATTCGCCGACGGGGATGAAAACGAAGGAGATCCGATGCAGCTGAAGGAATTACGGAAATGATATCTATGAGGGTTGGTTGAGGGAGAGGGGCAGGGGGGAGAGGGAGAGGGAGAGAGAGGTAGAGGGAGGGAGAGGGAGAGAGAGGCAGGAGAGGAGAAGAGGAGGAGATAGGGAGAGAGAGAGAGAGTGAGAGGGAGGGGAGATGGAGGAGAGAGAGAAGGGAGATGGAGAGGGAGAGAGGGGAGTGGAGAGAAAGGGGGAGAAGGAGGGGAGAGAGGGAGAGGGAGAGAGGTAGAAGGAGGGGAGATGGAGAGAGAGAGAGAGAGAAGGAGATGGAGAGGGAGAGTGAGTGGGAGAGGGAGTGAGAATGGGAGGGGAGATGGAGAGGGAGAGAGAGAAGGAGATGGAGAGGGAGAGAGAGGGGGAGATGGAGAGGGAGAGAGAGGGGGAGATGGAGAGGGAGACGGAAAGGGAGTGATAGAAAAAGAGGGAGCGATGGAGGGAAGGAGTGTGTGTGAGAGAGAGAGAGAGAGAGAGAGAGAGAGAGAGAGAGAGTGGGGGCGAGAGAAAGAGAGAGGGGGGGGAGCGAGATAGAGATAGAGCAAGAGATAGTGTGCGTGTGAGGCAGACAGACAGAGAAATCGAGAGAAGGAAAACAGAGGTACCAAAGACGAGAAGAACATCAAGCGAAACTCGCTCAGATGTCATGCAATAAAAGTCATGCACTAAAATGTTACATAAGAGTATGTTATATAAGGTGTACATAAATGAAAGTTTACTGATAACATGCCGTCAAACGCAGCGATATAAGAGGGGTCTGATGGGAAGAACTGTGCGATATATTACAATAGTTATGGAAGCGAGAAGCGGATTTCGCAATTGGGAGGAGAAGAAGAATGAGGGTAGGAGGAAGAGGAGATGAAAGAGAAAGAAAGAGAGGGGAAGAGATAATGGAGAAAGAGAAAGAAAAAAAAAAGCGGGTGAAAAAAAAAATAACACTTCGACAGGAAGGAAAAGAATCGAAGAAGAGACCAAAAATAATTAAACGCGGATAGATATTCACATCAAGACCAAAGACAAGAAGACATAACACCAGATAATAAAGCTCGTCCTGAATTAATCCAAGCGAATGAATCCAAGCGAGCGAGTGAGGAACCACCACGCGTTTGGGATCAACACATATCCTAACGGGGCTCAAGGCGGAGATATAACCACGGGGGAAAGATTAGGAATTGGATTAGGTAAAGGTTCGGAGTTTCTGGACGACTCGCTGGTAACGACCGACGAGGGAAAGAGTGGAAGGAAATGGCAAAGCGAGAGAGGGAGGGGAGAAGAAGGGGGAGGGAGGGAGGGAGGGAGGGAGGGAGGGAGGGAGGGAGGGAGGGAGGGAGGGAGGGGGAGAGAGAGAGAGAGAGAGGAGAGAGGAGGAGGGGGGAGGGGAGGGGAGGGAGGGAGAGAGAGAGAGAGAGAGAGAGAGAGAGAGAGAGAGAGAGAGAGAGAGAGAGAGAGAGAGAGAGAGAGAGAGAGAGAGAGAGAGAGAGAGAGATGATGGGTGGGAAGAGAGAGAGAGAGAGAGGTAGGGAGGGAGAGGGGGAGGGGGAGGGGGAGGGAGGGAGAGAGAGAGAGAGAGGAATGGATGGAGGGGGAAAAATAGATAGATAGAGAAAGAGAGAGAGAAAGGAAAGAAGGAGAGGGGGTGAGGGAGAAAGGAGAGAAAGAGAAAAAGTAGAGAAAGAAGAAAGTAAAAAAAGTAGCTGAAGATAAAAACGTCCCAAAGGTTATAAAAGGACACCGAACTAAACACACTGCATCAGTCATCACACACACCACTCGTAAACATGTGCATGAACGAAGAAACGACACCTTTGCGCATGTGCGGCGAAAACGACAGCCTGACAGTTTAGCGAAGCGTGAATGAGACAAAACACGAGCGACTTGCGCAGTGTTAAGAGAATAAAATGCGACTGGCGGGAAAGATGGGTTTATGACGCAGTGTGACGTGGCGTAAATTCTATCATATTTAAAAACGTCAGGAACGAGACGTAAAGGATTTTTTTTTCAAACGTTATCTGGAAGAACTTGGATGTTATTTCGATTGCCTTAAGACATTGAGGTTTATTTTGGCTTTTTTCCCGGTATGTTTCGAGTTTTTGCTTTTGTTTTCGTCTTCTGTTTCTCCTGGTTTCGGTTGTTGATTTTTTGTCGCTCTTGTGGTTTTGATTCATTTCGATTTCCTGATGTTATTATGGAGTTGTTCATTTCCGTTTCTCGTTATATCTTTTTATATGTTCTTTCTTCCTCTTTCCTTATATTTTTTTCAGTTTGTATTGTTTTGCATCGTTTCATTTTCTCATTTTCGGCTTCGTATCTTTTTTTCCTTAACAAAATATGCGTTTTACGTCGAAAAGAACAAAATAAACAAAGAGGTGAACAGTAATCTTACATCTTCGCATACAATCGAGCTATCGGGAAACCAAAAAATATTTCATCGGAAACTGGAAATCCAAACACATCAGAAATCGTGAAAGTAAGGATTTTCAAGCAATTTCCTCCGCGCGATATTGTTGTCCTATGAGTTGAGGGACGGTCATGGCTTTGGGGGGGAGGGGTTCGGGGGGACCTTTCCCCTCGGTGGCACTGAGGGGACTACGGAGAGGGCAAAGGCAAAAGGACTTTTCCTTACATGCAGAAGCAAGGACCGGTGTGTGTGCTTGTGTGCTTGTGTGTGTGTGTGTGTGTGTGTGTGTGTGTGCATACGTGCGCTTGTGTTTATTTGAGTATTCCTCCGTGCTTAAGCGTAGACTTATTCGACTGAGCGAGCTATCTTTATTAAGCTATCTACCTGAAACAGGAATACATGTTTGTATTCCTCTGCCTGTCGTACCCACGTTCAAGGAAGGGGGGCGATGCGTCCCACCACACACACCACGAGAAGAATGTGTTTGCGCGGCTCACATTCCTTCCTTCAGCTAATTTAAGAGTCCGTAACAAGTGCCTCCCTCTTGAGCGCTTAAGTACGCCATCTTGGGTAAATGGCGGACTCGTTTTGATCAGTCTCTTAGGAGTGTGCCGCAGGTGCGCTGTTCCTTGCAATAAGCGCATCATATACATCACACACGTCGTTTTGGCCGAGGGTTTTGTCAGAAGTGTCAGTCACGAACTAAGAGCCCAACGTGTGTTAACAGCCTCGACGTGAATCAGCTGTGAGGTTTCATTCACATCGTCCACAGTTTCCGTATTTCACGAGACGTACCTGCGTGACACTGTAGCGAGGTCTCACAGCTTGCTCTCGATGTTGCTGTAACGAGGTGAGACGTGTATACACTTGGCAGGAAGGCCTATTTCAGTACCGAATGCCGTGGCACCGAACGAACACGGAACACAACTTCCATGTTTCTAAGTTTAGGTACGTTATCTATGCTGGCTACTAGTTTATTTTTGTTCTAATCATAGAAATGTGACATAAAGCTGATAATCAGTGCAACGCTTGGCACTCGCTTGTGTACCCTTGTGTCTGAGGGACGTCTGGCAAGGTAGTAGGTAAGACACTCAGGTATTGGGTTGCAGAGCGAGCAACGCGTCGAGCAAGAATGTTTAAAAGTAGTGATATATATATGTATATATATATATATATATATATATATATATATATATATATATATATATATATGTATATATAAATATATATATATGATAATAATAATAATAATAATAATAATAATAATAATAATGATAATAATAATTTGCTTGAAGAGGGGAAATCAGTAGAACACTAAACGGATATAAGGTACATTGAGAGAAACAGGGGAAGGAAATAGGGGAGAGGGAAGGAAGGATGGAGGGGGGGGGGGGGGGAATGAGGAAGCAAAGGGGAGAAAGAGAGATATAGATAAATAGTCATAGAAAAATAAAAACAAAATAAGTGAGAGACAGAGAGGAATAGGATATAAAACAATGACATGGGGAGTATGGAATGAATGAGAGACAGAGATAGAGGGAAACATTCAGGGAAAATATAGACAGAGAACAAACCGAGAGAGAGAGAGAGAAGGAAAGAAAGAGAAAGAGAGAGAGAGAGAGAGAGAGAAGGAGAGAGAGAGAGAGAGAGAAAGAGAAGGAAAGAAAGAGAAAGAGAGAGAGAGAGAGAAAGAAAGAGAGAGAGAGAGAGAGAGAGAGAAAGAGAGAGAGAGAAGGAAAGAAAGAGAGAGATAGAGAGAAGGAAAGAGAGAGAGATAATAATAATAAGCGAGATTAGAGAAAGAGAAAGAAGAGAAGAAGATAAAGATAAAGATAAAGATATATATATATATATATATATATATATATATATATATATATATATATGAGCGAGAGAGAGAGAGAGAGAGAAAAGGAAAGAAAGAGAGAGAGAGTGAGGGAGTGGGGGGGGGGTGCATGAATAGAGACAACAATGCAGTAAAGCTCTACAGAACGAACGCGGGCCGCTCAAAGCTCGCCAGCGCCCCTAGAGAGCTGTGGCCAACGCTGAGCAACCAGCGGGAAGGACGGGGAAGCAGAGGCCAACCTTGAGATGCAGTTAAGCTTCGCCATTATGCAACCCTGATGTTATATTTACCGCTTTTGTTAACCTGCGCCGCTCGCTTGATAGGGTTAAGTGCAGTGTAAACTGGTGCGCCAAAAGGGTCGTCAGGCAGGTGGCGCTAACGCGGGAAAAGTTTGCGGCTGGATGAAGAAAAGGACAAAGCGAATGCGATGTAGAAATGTAGCGATGGCTTAAAGCGATAATATCTGAGTCTCTGAAGTATGTGTAGAGGCGATGAATGCGACGAAAGAGAAATCGTTGGGAAGTTCAGAGAGCATAGTAACACGCACGTAAATAAGAGGATCGAATGCTGTCGTGTTTGGTGATGCAGGGAGAGTAACTATAATAGGGATCATTATCATGTTATAGGACACTGATAGATAAAAGGCAGTTATTTGGTTCGTCAAAATTATGAAAGGAAATACAGGTAAACTTAAGTGCCACAAATAACAGATGTTTTTGGGCGAAACATAGTGCCAAGAAAGGATAAGACCGTAAACAAGAGAATGGTGGTGGAAGTTGGCACTGTGATAAGGAGGTCGTATAGTATGGCACCGAATCATGGCTGTAAAAAATTATATTAGCACGCTGTTGAACAGGATGACATGAGGACAACTTAAAGAATTGTCATTGACGATTACAGTGTAACGTCCGAGGTGCGTTCTGTATGTTGACAATAAAACAGGACGAAAATAGTGCCCGATATTGATGGAATGTTTTATCAAGAGACTAAACATCGTAGAAAATGGAAACGTGATGAGAATACGTAATGAGATTTATCTGTGAATCATATCTTAGTGATGAGAGGTAAGGGTGAATCACACCAAACTGCAAATCAACAAAGTTAAGGAGGTCACAATAAACCCGCTTGATTAACTATGTACACAAGATTAAAGCAGAAAACCAAACACCAGCTTAGTGAAGCGGTGTCGTAAGTGAGCTTATGGTAGAAGCGAAGTAAGCGAGTGCCCCCTGAAGACCCAACAGGTTAAGCAGGCACCAGCAAGGAGGGAAGGGGAGGGGCGAGCGGGAGGGGCGCGTGGCACTAGCAGCAGAAGCAGCAGCAGTGAGGCGGCAGGACCCAGAGTGTAACGTTGGGTCCGGGAGCAGCAGCGGCGGCAGTGGTCTTTGTAGCGTCCCCCGGGATGACATGACGAAGTGGTGACTGGCAAGATCCTCGTCGCCGCGCCAGGGCCGTAGTCATGTAGCCACGATGGTGTGTGCTGTGAAGTGAGAGTGGTGTGCAGAGAAGTGTTGATTCTGGTCATGTTTTAAGGAAAGGAAGGAGGATATGAGTAACTCCATGTGACAAAGATTTTTTTAAAGATTGAGACGCGAGTAGGAAGATACCGCGACAGTGATGAGTGGGGGAAAAAAACTACAAGGGGAAACAAGCGTACAACCATGTTAGTTTACTAACAGAACATCGAGGTGTATTGCTGAGTGATTCTTCCCTACACCGCAACATCAACAGCACATTCTTGGTAATGATGTCCTACAGAAAAAAAACATCCTTTCAGACATGCAGTGAAAACCAAACCTCGTTTTACACCATATTAACAAGCCAATAACGACGGCGCACCTTTACCAAGAGAGTGTGTATATGTTTGCGTCACCGCGCGGCTTGCTCGTGTAAACATCACGCTAGAACTCATGATACTCGCGCGGCCTTCAGGAAATCGAGGCCGAGTCGATATGATGAGATATATAGAGGGATTGAAGTGTCGATAACAGGGCTTATGTCCCGTGTCTTTAAACCCGCGAAGGAATTTAATAATAACTATTACATAACAGTATCTAGTAACAGGGAACAGAAACTCTTACTGTTGATTTTACGGTCACCCAGTTGTTATTCTGTTGCAGTGTTAAATATGCCAAAGTTGAACCTTGTTGATAGGCACTGTGATTTCATAGTGCAACAGATAGTATTTATGATAAGGTACTAAGCATGGCAGAGGTTAGTTAAAATGATAAGAAAGGATTTATTCACGGTGTTTGTAATTGGAATGAAAGTATATGTTTTAGAATTACTGTTCTGTTTAAAGTCATGATATGAATTATAATCTTATGACGATATGGGTGACATACGTGCTTATAGGCATAACAAATAAGAATTATTTTATATGAATAGTAATTAAAATCATATAATGGCGATTATGTCAATTTTGATCATAAAATTTTCAAAATGATATTGAAACAAAGAAAATGACCACAGGAAAGCGCATGATAGTAATACCGATTGTGAAAGACAGGCTCTTCCTGCAATGCACCGGTGGCGCTAATGATCTGGAAAAGATAAAGATAATTATCATCACGATTACCGAAGTTGACATCGAAATTTGAGGAAATGGAGGAAATAATATGATTTACCTCAGTCTAATTCAAAGTAAGGAATATGTGTCATTTCGAATAACATTTGGAGGA
>NW_028234405.1:42156735-42159235 GCF_977035675.1 Penaeus japonicus
TGGTAGTGTTCATTCTGTTCGTGTGTGGTAATGAGTGACATTTTCCAGGTGTTTTATCTTTTATTCATTTTTTTCTGTGGTATAAAGTCCTAACGTTACTCTTTCATGAAGTCTCGAACATGGTTTATAATTCCATCACGGAAAGGCTTGTTGATTAAGAATCTGGGTTTCTTCTTTTCGTTTTTTTCTACGGGTAAACAATTGAAATCGGACCTTGTTTAAACTGAAAGCCCCCCCCCCCTTAAAAAGAAAGAAAAAAAAGCATGTGTCATTATCTCAAAATGTCATCCAGTTACGAAAAAAGAAGTACTGAAAAGGCCATTAAATGATTCGGATGGACTTTTTCCCCGTTAATTATTTTCCGAAAAAGCTGACTTGCACTTTCCCGATTGGCCAACTCCAACAAGATGGCATTGAGACCCTGCATCGTGCTATTGCAGGTAGCACGAGAAACAAAACATCGAAAAAGAACCCCACTTGAAACTGAATATATTCATTTGCATGACAGTTTGCTATTGCAAGCACCATGTGAAACAAACTTAATAACAAAACTACACAGCTGAACCTGGATATATATTTATTTACACGAACATGAATGTAATAACTCTGTTGAACACTCAAAATGAAAACCTGCATGAAATATGCCGTACTGTTACAACAACGATTGCCATAACGAGTACTAGTCTTTAAAAAAAAAAAAGTAATATTCCGGCGGACGTATCCCTCTCTATTTATACTACCCTGAATCTGGGTTTCAATTATATTTTATGTCACAGGCTGCAAGCGAGCGAAACATTTGGGAATTCCGTAGTTCTATTGTTTTCACGTAACAATGCAGTTAAACATACTACTCAAATGTGTCGGTTTAACAAAGGCATTGTGACGTCGTAACTAGGGATCACATAATTACAGAACATGCAAAAAATGCCCATGAAGTATTCCCTTTATCTATATAGGTTTCTGATGAGCATTCTGACTGAAGGACAACTGCTGTCCAAAAACAGATCGTTTGGGGATCTCAACAGTCACTGATGTAATGCCCTTTCCTAAATATGTATTATATTATTATTATTATTTTATTATTATTATAAAACTGCAAGAGCTTGTATATTTGTTTTTCTCACTATGAGAAACTATGGAACATTGAATATGTGGTGAATAGTATAATGACTCTTATTGTCACTATTAACTCGGATTACATGAAAATGGTGTGGGGTAAAACAATAACTACATTATTATTTCATTTACAGTGTGCACATAATTAGGGCAAATAATTATACATTTTCAAACAATTAGTCTATCAGCAAAGGTCGATTCAGACACGTTCTTGCGCAAGTGTAAAAGTTACATGGCCAAGTACTCACAGCCATGAAAGATATTGTCTGACTATACACTGCATCTGTGATTAACTTAACAAGTAATGATAATCTATGAAAGGGAATTTTGTTAATTATTCAAGGACTAATTAAGACAGGTGTAAAAGTCTCTCACGGATGTGACATCAATACCAGAAAGGTGTTAGCGTTACAGTCACCTCGAAAGAGTAGTGGAAAGTGGCCTCCATTTTCACTATCGATTAAGAGAATCTCATTAATAATGAATCAAGAACAGGTTTTAAAGGTTGGCCATTACCTGTTTTGGGTTCAGGTCTTCCTCTAATGCAAATGATAGCGTAGCAAAGCAGATGGATGCAAAGAGAGCACTTGACGCAGTAACCCGTTCATTTTTTTTTCTCTTCAGAATATTGACTTTGGCCAAGGGGAGGGGCGGCGGACACAAACAAGTGGGTTTGGGCCATGCGTAGTAGCCAGTGGCAGTAGAAGTAACTGGGCCGCGGGTAGAGCTAGATGTAGGGAATTATACAGTAACGTGTGAAAAAAAATTATGAATGAAAAACCTAACCACGGCGAGAAAAGATGCGAACCAAGTACTCATTGAAAAAATCATCATATTAAGAAATACTAGATTCCTCGTCATGTGGATACATTAACATAGTAACATAAATCTAAACAGATGTGTAGATATTATATGAGGCTACTATTTATTCTGATTTTTTTTGCTCATTATATTTTTACTCAGTCACGGTATTAAAGGACATAATACTACATGGATCTAATGTTGATTTACTAACTTTCCTCACAATGATTCTACTCGTCGATGAATAAGAAAAGAAAACTAAGGAGTGTGAGACGTTACAACATGTCACACCTGCATTCCGATGGGCACCTGCGGGGAGTTAAAATTCCGGGGCCGGATACTCAAAACTCTGGCAGTTTAAGACGTCGCAGCGGGTTACGCTCTCGTAAGGTACGATGTCCCTACGAGGTCGCAAATCTCCCATACTCAGAGAAAAAATAAAATATCGTAACCGAAAGAAAACCTCGTAACCGTAGTTCGATGGGATACCCTCAGAAGGCGGGACCATTTCGAATTGACCAATCAACAGTCAGCCCTTTAGGCGTAACTACCAATTGGAGGCCACGGTTATTAGGGGGAGGAG
>NW_028234405.1:42164235-42171735 GCF_977035675.1 Penaeus japonicus
CTCTATCCCTCTTTCCCTTTCCCTCCCCCATCCCTCTCTCTCTCCCTCCCTTTCCTCTTCTCCTTTCTCCCTCCCTCCCTCCCTTATTCCTTTCTATCTCCCTTCCCTCCCTTCTCCATTCAATATCAATTGATGAAATCAACATGTGCTGGCATTCACTTCATTATTATAATATGCTCATCCCCCGTGACCCAGTGGCACGTTCTCACAATGAATAGCATAATTATCATGACCTGTTGTATGTGCGTGACGCCAGTGCCAAGCTAATCATACGACCCCGGATGCCAGTGCCCACCTGCGAGTCATCACCCCCCCCTCCCCCCCACTGAAATATGAATAGTGGTACTTATATGGCGACGTATGTAAGCATGAGGAATGCCAGGTGACACGGAAGGGGTAGCGCACGACTGTATGTGCGTATGTGTGTGTCATGTGGATGTGTCTATGCGTAGATAAAAGTGCGCATTTGTTTCCGTTGGTGTGTTTTGGGAGGGGGTGTATATATGTGCGTGATTATGCATGCTTTGATATACCAGTGAAAGAGTGTATATATATGTATGTATATATATATACACACACACACACACACACACACACACACACACACATATATATATATATATATATATATATATATATATATATATATATATATATATATATGTGTGTGTATATGTATATATATATATATATATATATATGTATATATATATATATATATATGTATATATATATGTATATATATATATATATATATATATATATATATATATATATATATATATATATATATATATGTGTGTGTGTGTGTGTGTGTGTGTGTGAGTATGTATGTGTGTGTGCGTGTGTTCACATACATAAATATATACATACATATATATGTATATATATACATACACATATATATATATATATATATATATATATATATATATATATATATATATATATATGTGTGTGTGTGTATATATATATGTATGTATATACATAGGCACATACACACACACACACACACACACACACACACACACACAAACACACACACACACTCTCACGTGTATTTCTGAATCCATAAATATAGGTATGAACGAATCCGAACATGCTTATGAAAATGAGCAAGTATATATACTAAAACACCTGTGTGTATGTATGTATGTATGTATGTATGTGTGAATCATGCCTGTGTGTAAATGGATCGCAGTGTCCCCGGGTTGGTGCAATCAATATCTAACCTCAATACACACTTTACCCGTTGCGCTGAAACTTTACCTCAGAACTTCACGTAATCTGCTTGCTTTACCTTCCTGCTATGTGTTTGCTTGCTTGCTTGCTTGCTTGCTTTGCTTGTCTTACCCGATGGCTACTTGATTGTTTTGTATTGTTTATCTGTACATTTATTTAAGGTCGATAGGAAAAAAAGGTTAATGTTTACGTGAACGGATATCTATTTTTCCCGAAAGTTTGGTCCGGTGTGTATTACTGCTTGTTATCACAGTTGTTTGAAAAAAAATTCGGTGCGAAATCAAGCTGGAACCGGATAACAACGAAGGAAGGGGGGAAGGAGAGGGAGAGGGAAGGAGGGGTAAGGAGGGAGGGGGAGGGGAAGGGGGAGAGGGAGGGGGAGGGGAAGGGGAAGTTCGCTCTGACTATCGATAATAAGCTTGGCTCTCGGTGCGTTTGCGTGTCTTTCTTTGTTTGTGCGGGAGATTGTTTGTTGGTGTTTGCGTGGTTTATTTGTTTGTGTATGTGCGTTTTGTAGGTACGATTTTTGTGTGTGTCTTTATTCAATCTATTGTGTTTGTTAGTGTCTACGTGTATGTGTCTCCTTTTGCCTATGTATGTATAGACTTGCTGCCATACATTTATCTGTATATGCAATGAAAGTAACACTTTTAGTACTCGCCCCGTACATAAAAGTTAATTATTCTATTCGTGAGCCTGCATGAACGTATGTGTTTGTCCATGCGACGTGCGTGACAGTACCGGCGTGAGAGTGCGTGGAAGATGATCAGTTTGTTGTTGGCCGTGGCGGGGGAAGGTCAGTGTAGCTGAGGGACGGAAGACTCTCTCGCACTGACGAAACGTGACGCGAACTCGAGTCGACCGTGTGACGCGCGTGTGCTGGTGTGACGTAGTGGAGCTACTGTGTTTCGGTGTATTGCTTTGCCTCGACGTTTATCGGTGTGTGTGTGTGACGTGATCGTAACTAACATCATGGAAGGTGTGACGTGTCGTATTGGTCGTGTCTCACAGAGAAGGCTGGAGTGAGGAACTGTGTGGCGTAAGGCAGACATGTTCCTGTGTATGTGTAGTCCGGTAAGTGTGTGTCTGTGGTGCTGTGGTAGCTGACAGCTGTGGTAGTGTTATATCTCTAAAAGTGGGTGAGGTGGATGATTTCGTGGTACACCGGTTGTGGCAGTTGGGATTTGGTGGAGAGGGTATGATGTGATGGTGATGTGATGGTGACGGAGGTGATGGTGGTAGCGTGGAGGTTCTGTTGATGCTGTATTTGCAATACGTTATGGTACGTGATATTTACTTTATTATATGCACTACTGCATCTGGTGTGTGTTAGCATTAGCGTGCTTGTCACGGTATTGTCACGTGTATCTGAATACCTGTGTGGGCCTGTGTGTGTCTGTATTTGTATGGAAAGGAGTCTAAAAGTTAATGTTTTTGATCTGGCATACGTGGATGAATTTAGGAATGCATGTAAACTATATGTACACAGCATATTTACGGACTATTTACACGTACATGTACGAGTGAACATGTACACACGCACACTGTATACCTGTGATGTGTGCACAAGGAGGTAGGCAAGGTTCAGGAGATCCTCTAAGTGCAGTGACTCATCGTGTGTGAACCACCTGTACTGTACCTCTGTCACACCTGTCCCACCTAGCCCTCTTACCCTCAGACATTATTTCGTCATGCTAACGTCAGTCACAGCATGGAACATGGCATGTGCGGTTTGGTGACTCCGAAGACTTTCAGAACTAAGTAAACACACAAACACACACACACACGTGGACACATTCCGAGCTATGAACACCAGCATGATCTAAAAGTGAAAACGAGCCGTTACAGGACCTTACGTTACAGCTCGGTATAACAACAACAAACAGCAAATTACCAATTTCCTGCTTCTCAGTCAACGACTTTAGGATCTAACCGGTGTCCTCTCTGTGTCTTTAATTCCTCCTCTATTTATCAGGTTCATTATGTCCCAGAGTAACGACTGTGTCTGCTGTGTTTGGTTGGTAAGTGGGTGAGAGAAAACACCAGCTTTGCGAACGCTAGCCTTGCATACACTTTCCTTTTTTTCTTTAACGCGGCCTTGTGGTGGCTGTGCATGTGGCGGATTTTGCTTGGGGCGGTGCTTGTGGTGAGGCTTTGGGGCTGGACGCGCCTTTGGGACGACGACTGGTGACGGAGAAGGGGGTGGGTGGGGGAGGGGAGGGGGGCTGTAGTGCTGGTGAGGGTGGAGGGGGGGAGGGGGAAGGGGGGCTGTAGTGCTGTAGTGTTGAGGTGGTGAGGAAGAAAATTACTCTGGGAGGAAGTGAATATCGAAGAAAATGAGGGAGAAATAACGTAAATATGAGGGAAATTGATTAACCTTGGGAGAGGGAAATGCAAGAGAAAGTAACTTCACAAGAAATATATGAGAAAGAAACTTATGGAGAAGGGAATATGATCGTGGCATAAGAAGAAGCAAATATGAAAGGAAATAGCATAGGCAGTAGATTTTTAAAAATAAGAAGAAGGAAAAAATGAAATTAGAAAGTAACTTCCAGAGAGGGAACGGAAAGCGAAAGTAAACTTGGGAGAAAGAGAAGAAAGTAACTTGAGGTGAAAAGGAAAGTAACTCGGAAGAAAAAAAAGTAACACAGAGATAGAAAGAAGTAAATTACATAGGAAGAAGGAAATTAGAAAGAAATCAAGGGTATATTTTAATAAGGAAGAAATGAAATAAAATGAAAAATAAGGGAGAAAACGATTTAGAGAGAAAAAAAAGTAATGGAAAAAGAAAAAGAGAAAGATAAGAAGAGAGAGTAAAGGGAGCAGAAGGGGGAGTCGTGCTAAGGAAAGGGCGAGGAAAGTTGCAATATGCAAATGAGCTCGAAAGGCAAAGAGAGAAATGAGAGTAAAGGGTAATGACATCACAAGACGCGGCTGAACACCCTTCAACCTTCGCGGGCGGGAGAGCGGATGAGGGGGCGTGGGGTTGCAAGTGGGCGGGGCGTTGATTGCAATAACCGGAGATATGAACGGAAGGTGGGGGGGGAGGGACACTAAAAAATGAAGGATTGCAAGTGATTTAGGAGCCCGATTGCAATAACCGAGTGATATATGATCGAAGTTGAGTGATACAGTTAAGGGGGCTGACTGCAATAACCGGAGACGGAGATATACTAACGGCAGAAGGTGTTGCAAGTTGCCGAGAAGTTGCTAACGATAACTAGGATAGAAAGTGGAAATGAGGAGGAATGAGGAATACGAAGGAAGGTGATAATTACAGTTCAAAAGGAAACACGCGCTTACGAAGTTGATAATTATACTAATAATACTAACCATTTAGGAGATTCAGATGCCCGGGAGATTGGTAGCAATACCTGGAGATATAACGTAAGATTGAATGATGCAAATAGATTGTGTTGCATGTGGTCGGGGATCGATAGCGATAAGTGGAGATATAAATAGGAAGTGGGGTGATAGTAGGAGTTGGGGATATTGCAAGGGGGGGATGTTGCAAGTGGTCGGCCGGTTGACTGCGATAAGGCGTGATAATAGCTGATGTTGCAAGTTGCAGGGGAGTTGATAGCAATGACGAGATACAAAAGCGAGGTGGAGGGATAATGTTTGCAGGGGATTGTAGATGGTAGGATTACGTGATAGTAATGGCGGCCGAGGTTTTGATGCGATTTGCTCTTTTATTTTTCAAAAAAGGCCAATATGTTACAACGAAGTGCGCTCTATTCTAACAAATTATATATTCTTACTAATGCTATGCTATACTAATGCTATGCCATTTCTAATGACATAACATGGTCTGATTTGCATTATAAGCAACGATGTATCACAGAAAATCTAGTATCATAACAAGCATAAAATCGTGATGCATGGTGTACGATAATCCTTGCTGAATCATTGTAGTTTAGCCAGAATATTATCATTATTCATTCTGTCTACTGATTTTCTCAAAATTCTGTGGCCTTACTGCCCTAAGCAGTATTTTACCTATGACTAACCAAAGTTACATAGCTAAGATCTACAGTCAAAGATTTTATAAAATTCTATTAATCTATCCTTCGCTTTCTAGAACATTGTCGAACATCATTTTCTTTTATTCTTAATTTCATTTCATGATTTCCTTATGTCTGTCACTGGCAACACTGACATGTGACAAGAGGGACTGTCATATGGAGGATTTTGGATTTATTAATAGAAGTTGGCATCGTTTTGTGAAGATCTGTTATCACGTGACCAGCTGACCTCGTTCTCTTCTCTTCTCTTCTCTCTCTCTCTCTCTCTCTCTCTCTCTCTCTCTCTCTCTCTCTCTCTCTCTCTCTCTCTCTCTCTCTCTCTCTCTCTCTCTCTCTCTCTCTCTCTCTCTGCCTCGCCCTCTATATTTTCCCTAAATGCTTCCCTCTAACACTTCATCTCCCCTACCCCATGTGTATATATATATATATATATATATATATATATATATATATGTGTGTGTGTGTGTGTGTGTGTGTGTGTGTGTGTGTGTGTGTGTGTGTGTATGTATGTATGTATGTATGTAGGTATGTAGGTATATATGTATGTATATATATCTGTGTATATGTATATATATATTATGTATATGTGTATATATATATATATATATATATATATATATATATATATATATATAGAGAGAGAGAGAGAGAGAGAGAGAGAGAGAGAGAGAGAGAGAGAGAGAGAGAGAGAGAGAGAGAGAGAGAAAGAGAGAGAAAGAAAGAAAGAAAGAAGAAAAAAAAAAAAGAGAGTATACATGTCGAGTTACATTCATCAGTATACAATGGAACGAGATCAACACCTTCAGAAAGTTTGAAATGTTCATACAAGACATCTTTCTCATTTACATATTGTGCCAGAAGTATCCTAGTCTTCTGTCACAACCCACCCTTCTTCACTCAACACAGAAATTGAAACAAACTGAAATAAACGATGAAGAATGAAAATACGATTGTAAGAAACAAAATATATCAAGGAATAGTAAGAAAAAAAATTGGAAATTTCCTCTTGCGCCATGCCCTGTGGTTTTAAGAAATGTCCGGAAGTCGAATTTCATGAAAAAGGGAAACCATTAATACCTTTTATGTGTGAATTGCACAGATGAGATAACAATAGCGTTGCCGAAAAGATTAATCGAGCAATTAACTAAAGTTCTAAGCACTATAATTTCCTAATCAGCTAGAACGCATAGCAAATTCACATCATAACGAAAATGTTAGTTATCTGTCAACAAAACACCTTCCTAGTATCCGCTATCATAGTGTCAGTATCAGTCACTGTCTTCAGGTCAGTATATTTTATGATTTTTTCTAAAAGTACTAACTTTTCTGAAGGGGACGACTTTATGGCCTGTTTAAGATTGACGAAATAAGCCGATTAATCCACCGATCAAGTTGATTCCATTCCAACCTGATTAATTTTCTTTGTCTGTATTAGAAAACAATATATATATATCACTCACCAATCTATAGAACACGTTACATTTTTGTGTTTGTGTCATTTCATCGAGTAAATTAGCCTGTTTATCTCACGACAAGGACTGAAGGTATGATTTTTGATATGGTACGACATAAGGTTTACGAAATCTCGAATTAAAAGGGTATTAACTTAGCAGAAAAATGTGCCTTGGGTATACTAGCTTTATAACACGTAGGAAGCGAAAGAAATCTATTAGATATTTGTAGATCCGTTTTCTAGCAAGGAAACGTTTGCTGACGATTGATATCGAAGGTAAGATAGACAGAAGAGATTAAATTTCCGCAGGGAAATGAGATTAAGAGGTGTGTCTCTTGAGAAGGTTTGATAACGTTGTTTACTTTGCATTTTTTTGCATTGACGAAGCCACACACACACACACACACACACACACACACACACACACACACACACACACACACACACACACACACACACACACACACACACACACACACACACATACACACAAACAAACAAACAAACACACCATAAACGTTTACACGCACATTCGAAACAGTTTATCAGTGACGTTATCACAGCGTAGGGAAAATGCAGCGATCATCACAAACACAGATGGCCGATAATCCCACTCCATGTCAAAGGTAAGTATCCCTTATCGACACTGTAGGCGCGTGATTACTGTCACCTGGCGAATATCAGGGGAAATCGGCCATCTGTCAGTGATGCTTCGCTGACCCACTTACTGAAAGGGGATGAAGAGAGAAGTGAAGATGAGTCTACGCAGAAAAAAACCGA
>NW_028234405.1:42174235-42176735 GCF_977035675.1 Penaeus japonicus
CTCCGCGGCCAAGGACGTGCTGCATCACCTAAACATAGGCCAGGCTAATTCAGAACGGAGAAGCCGATTATCTCCAGGTCTTCTTTACACTTAAGGCTAATTGGTTTTCACTACTCAAGGAGCGACGTATGTCAGAACCGAGACCTGATTTTCCTGCGTGTCGTCCTTGTGAGCTTTTGCAGCCGAGTGTCGGTCGGAAATAGAGAGTTTGGGTAACGTGGGTAAATGCGATTGCAGGAATGGATATAAAAGGATTCACTTTTATCACTCTGACGTTTTTTTATTATTTGAAAATGTTGGTTTCGTATTATTGCCCATAAAGTCATTTTTATGTCGCATATTTCTCTTTTTGAAAGCCGTGTTTATGTGCATTGTTGAATCCGTTGTAACCGTGCCTGCGAGACAATCACTTAAACTTCACTTTTTTGGAAAAAAAAATATCTGCTCAAAAAGTTTATAGTTATATATTGATATCATGATAATATATTCTCACAATAAGATGATGAGGAAAACTATGCAAGACCTGAGACGAGAAATCTCATTTAAAGTCCAATGTTTCGCAAATTTTACATATCGAAAATCAGTTTGTTCGTTCCTTTCGCAAAACTTTATGGCAAGGCTTATCTTGAAGCCTTTGTCAAACTTGAAGTCCCATTATTAAACCGATAGTCGTGGAACTGTTTGAGACTTGCGAGTATAATGATCTTGGAAAACAGCAGGCTATCTATAGAGCAAATGACAAAGCACTTCCAGGATCCGCCATTATGACTGGGTGGCTTCATAATCATTTCACTGACCTTACTAATCATGAAGTAGAAAGCATGGTATCTCTGCCATGTTTGCATCGGAACATTCTTTTGTCATGCACTCTAATTTTAATCGAATCTCTGACGTTGAGAAAGGCACAAGCTCTGCGTGAGGCCTTGGAATTTGAGGCTTTTGCATAGATTATCAGTCATGCATCTTTCATGACACCCTTTTATTAACTCTTGAAATACGGACACAACCAACTCTCTTGGTACTGCAGACTGCGTTAGGTGAAGCGAACTAGCAGAGTCCCCAGCCTTTCCTCGGGCCGATCTCGATGAAACTGGCCTCTATCCAGCTGTTCTGCAACGGCCTAAACTAAAGCGGGGAGTCAACCTGATCCCACCGCAATGACTCCTTACATTACGCAAGATGACTCTTCCCAGACCTTGTGAAATGGATTTTATTTCCACGCAAAACCACACATCCGGTTGATTACTGATCATGTGTCGGTACAATTTCACGGTATCTCACGACCTGTTCTCATTTCCTTGATGATCTACATAACAAAAAAGAATGAAAAATGAAAGAATATTGGTTATGTCAAATGGCGATTTTTATTTCTCATGATATCAGATGATCTAATTCACGATCATAGGATAATTTCTAATTATGAGATCAGTTGAATCGGGGCTTTATATATGTATATATATGTGTGTGTGTGTTCGCATAAACATGCTTTAGGTGTTTTTTTTTCCATCATTCACGGATGGAATATAGTAATCCATTATCAGTAAGCCGATCAGCGTCCCCCCACCCCCTCCCCTCCCCCGCGTGTCACGCTCCATCGGCCGAAGTGATTCCTGGAGAGATGACTAGTGATGTCCCTCGCCCGACTTCCTGTGGAGGCGGGCGAGAATGCTTAACACCTGACTCAGGAAGGAGGGATGTCGGTAGTCGGGGTGGTTAATCGAGTATAGGCAGGCCGAGTCACGTCTGGCCGCTTTCAACCGAGGGTTCAATAAACAGCTGTTATAATGGAGACTCTCTATACCGACCCACAGACTCGGCATTACGGTTTGTGTACAAATACGTGATAGGTCGTTGGCATCGTTTACGTGCACACAACACGCCATTGTTCTGCTGGACAGTCGCTTTTGTTGAGAGATTGTATCGCTCTTCTCGCGAAAAACCTTTACCGTTATATTAATTTGGTGCGTAAAAATCACGGGCTTCGTGGCATGAAAATCTGAGAATTATACATTCCACCCTAACCCTTGTCGAGACTCGTAATTTCTCTAGGTCGTCTGGCGGCCTTAACCTTCCCTGCCTGACGCACAATATTCTCTCGGTCAGAACTTTGGCTCCTAAAAGTGAATTGCGAATTTGCTCAAGTTAAAATGCTTTCTGTGCGAGGAGTACGTGATTCCAATTCTAGCCGAAGATATGTATATGTTTAAGGAGGATTTTTTCAAATATATAGAGTCCGTCATATCTCGCATCTGTCAAATTGCTGTTCTTCTATTTGCCTACAAATATCCAAAACGCCAGTGAGTGTATTATTTTACATATCAAAGGAAACACAGCAACGCATCCGCCTTTCATGTTTGTGAGATAAGAGCGACGGGAAGACGAGCATCTGTTGTTGTCCGGTATGACATGTTGGGCTGGCATGACCGTCGGATGCCGCCAGTAGTAGATGGTTCGGCGGTCGTAGTTGTGAGGTCGTGGTGAAAGTTCAGTTGGTGTTATG